>NC_039266.1:19990682-20089178 GCF_003368295.1 Carassius auratus
CATGAGAATCATTGTATATCCTAACCTTCAAAGTTAGAAAGAAATGATTTTTTAGTAAAAAGTTATAAGTTAATAGTGTTCAGTCAAACAAAGAGCGATGTTTACATTGGCAGAAAAAAACCTGAGCATAAGAAACTTTGCAACTTTTTCAAGTTTTTCACAAACATGGGAAAATCTTATGAATGTCACTTTAGGGGCCCTGCCTTTGAGATGTGAAAGTATAATTTTGAGTCATCTAATTATTCTATTAATGGCAAAGCATTATCTGACATTCATGTATTTATTTTTTGCAGTTTGATGTAACTTTTATATAAATGATATATTGCAAACTGTAGAAATACAGAAATGTCAACACAGTTAAGAAATGATAAACAAACAAAAAAAATGCAGTTTATGATTAAATAATGGCTTTTTATTAATAATATATATTGAAACCACTGAGCTTCAATCTCACAATCACATAACTAATAATATAACATAATGTGCAATAAATTCCCATTGCGCTTACATGGGCTTATTATTTAGTTTGTCGGATCATTTGTACAAACACAGATCTTGCTGTTGAAATTGATTCAAATATGAAACCCAATACAGAATGATACACTTTTTGACTGAACGTGTATAATGGAGAAAGAGATAGCTCTTTCTAAAACAATAGCTCTTGAACTTGTTGTGGATGTAGTTCATGGATTACGTAGTTATTGTTGCCCCATTAAGCGTCTGACTTCCTCTAATTGTTATTATGGAAATGACATTCCTCGTTAGTGAACTATTTTTCTTATCTTATTATAACTTATAGGAAATTGTCAACATGCCACTGCAATGATTATGTTTTATCTGTTCTTAAATAAACTTTTATATTCAACTATAAAAATGAAAAGGACTCAAGTAGCATATGGACAAGAAATATTGATTTGAGTCGGAATCATAATTTTACTTGAACATTATGTTTAAAATAGTTTTACAATAACAGTGCAACAATAATACAGTAATATTAATGATTGCAATCCTGAGGTTATTTCCTCTACAGTCAAGTGCCATTTGCGTTTGTTAAGTCTACAGTGTTATTCGAGACACGTGAAAGTCTAGTGCTGGTTACATTTCCAGTCACATTTATTTGCAGTCACAATGAACTGATCATGTCAATATTTATAGCGTTTCTTTGAAATTTCACTAAGTTTAGCCATGTGCAATTGACTAATTCAATTGCATATAAAGAGGAGCATGTTTTACCAGCTAATTACACGAACCCAAACTGGTGTTACCTCACTTGTACAGAATTTAATATTATCTATGCCCACAGGGAACTATGTGCACGTTAAAATAATCTAGACTCATTTTGACAGCTATGATGTATTGTGGCCAGTTTTAGACAATGCATGTTGGACTGTTTGTGAAATCTGAAACAGTCTGAAAACACTTTTCCCTTTATTATATTTGGCTTAAATATGAAAGTTTATTTTTTGATAAGTTCAGTAATAGAGTGGAAAGAGATTATCACAAGTATTTAATCATCAGGTTTACACATAAAAATGGCAATAAATCAGTCTAAGCTTTGCATCAGTTCACAGTTTACAAAAGCCTTTTGAGATGAAAATATTAATCTATCTTCTCATCTGGGAAAAAGTTTTTGACAGTGACCTTCAGACCAAAGGTTCAGCTCTCTCCTGGGGTGAATGGTGTTCAATGAGTAATGAAGAGCTGTGGTGGTTCCTCTCGCACGCCTTTAAAATGAGTGTGACCGGTTCATTACGGATCTTAGACATTTTCTGTTTGAGGACATCAAAATACACAGAGCACAGAAAGCTGACTTTCCAACTGTAAGCAAACACAAAACACGTCAGTCTGAAATCATTCAACCAACATTTGAATAGTCTTTGTCATCAGAGCAGTATGTGTCTGGTTTGCTTATTAAATGACGAGATTAGATGAACTCTAGTGGAAGATCCTCTGAGCGAGGGAACAATGCTGGGGCCTCAAAGGGGTCCAATCCCTCCACTTCAGTTGTGAATTCCTCAGGGAACTTGAGTTGTCATCTTCTTTTCAGACAGTGTTTCAGGACTCAAATTAACTCTGAGATTAAAGATCAGATATAAAAGATTTTTTTTTTTTTTTTTTACAGTTTTCCAACCACATTCTGCTAACTTGTTGCTTTGGTTAAGATGCTCTGAATGATTGATGGGTGGTTGCAAACGATGTTCTAATCTCTAGATTTGACTAGAAATAACTTGATGAAAAACCTGGTGTACTAAAGGTCCTACATGCCTTCTGTCATCTGATCGATATTTCAGGCCTTTTAATAAAATTCTGATTATGTCTTTATGTTTTTGGAAGTAAAATATTTTATTTATTTTTTTTATGTAAAATTAACTTTTAAATTATTATTAATATTTCACCATGAACATTTATGGACAGAAGCATCCTATGGAATTTTTACTTGATTATCCATACATCATTTTTTTTAATGCTAAAGGCTTTAATAATGTTTATTATTAAAATTCATTGCATTATATATTTGCTCTCATGACAGAGCTTTGATCATAAAACTAAACATTTAAATGTCTTAAGATATTATTGTGAGATATTGTGTGACAACTGATATTTTAAAGCATTTTTTAAGCACATAGTTTACTCTCCTTTATTATTATTATAAAAATCTCATTCAAGATACAAGCTAAGAATTTCAACTCGAAAATCATCTGCACAAAATTGCACATTTTACTCAGTTTGGCCCTCGGAATAAAACTAATATGTATTTTTTTTTACTCCTTAAGTCATGTTCTCACTGTGCCATCAACTAGCAAAGCCTGTATCAATTATCATAAACCAGGTTTTTAGATTTTCTTTTATATAAGGTTCAAGAAATGGTCAGTTTCTGAAAAACTGAGTATTATTTCATTTGTCATTCTTTACATATGCAGTATTGTAAGGTGTTACCCCAGTATTGCATTGCTTGATACTATTTGCTTACAGTTAAAGGCTAAAAATAGTAATGGAACTCTATTGGAAATAAAAATATGAATTTGGTGTGAATATTCTGGGTGGCCAGCATTAATAATTCCCCTCATATCTGGGAAATCACTTAAAAATAGTGTGCAGTGGTAAACCAGCTAACCATGCATCAGAAGTTTGCATAATTTCTGCGGCCCCACGGTCTCTAGAGCTCATGTCTAAATCACTTCTGTCCGGCGTTCAGCTTTTTCTCACAGTACTTCAGACACTGGACTCCAAAAGCTGTCTAGTTTCCTCTGAAGGAGGCTCTGAGACCCTGATTTCAGCCAAATTCTGTCTGGGGCCTCAAGGGAAACGTCTTCAGGGAAATGAACTGGCCTTGTTTAGTTACACAATGGATTAGATAGGGAAGAATCACTCAAACAACATCCTTGTATGGCAGGTAAGAGCCAAAGCTGACATCACAAACCCCGAATGGATTTGAGGAGTGACATCTTTATCAGGCGTGGACATAGATGGAGGCCTGACAGGGTCACTGCATTCCAGAGGCTTCTTCATCATGGTTCATGTCATCAGCCATCCACTCAGAGCTGCTGACAGGACATGACATCACCGTTCTGCTCACTGCAGCACTATTATAATGAGTTAGTAAGGGGAGTCACTGCTTGCTCATGCGGTGCGTGTAGGATGGAGATGGTACAGTATGTTAATGTGTAGGAGCGACACTGAAGCATATTAAGATCACTCCTCTCTGTGTTACTAAGTTCACGGGAGGTGCTTTTCTCACAGACCTTCGCTTATATTTTAAGATTTGATTCATGTAAAATCTAAAAATACTAGATATCCTCCGCTAAATATTCAACACTGTAAATGAAACCAATATTTCACCTAAGTTTTGAATTTGAGTTCAGAGTAGTCTGTATATCATGTGCCACGAAATAATAGCAAAACATGTTTGCAATGAGTCATCCTCGCAGGCTTCAGTTATTCATGTATCGACTGAAAAAGATGCAGAGTGACCACTTTATTAAAAGAAGCGCTTCATTCTCAAACAAACGACTCTTATGAAGCGGCTCTTTTTTATACGATCAAAAACATGCGGTGCGCACAGTGTAGCCCAATTCACTAAATATGACTCTTATGAAGTGGTTCACTTCTTTTTAGTGAATCAAAGACTTTTATGAGTTGCTTGTTTTAGTGAATCAAAAACTTACAGTGTACAGCAGGGTTCACAAATTGATTAAGGCTACTTATTGAGCCGGTTCTTTTTAGAGAATTAAAACCATAAGCCAGAGCTCGACCGGTGTAACCCAGTTCACGAATAAATGACTATGATGAATGAGGCTATTCTTTTGGTGAATAAAAAAATACAGCCTGATCACTGTAATCTGACTCAAGAACAAATGATTTTGAACTTTTATCTTTTTTTTGTGTGTGTGTGTGCATGTTGTGTGACCGGTGTACTCCAAATCTCAAACAAATGACTCTCATGAAGCGGTTCATTCAGTGAATCAAAAACATACAGCACAGTGAGTGTAGCCCAATTCCCGAACAAATTATTTGGTTTATTTTAGTGAACAAAAATTAGGCTACAGACCGAATGTGCAGCCTGATTCACATAAACATTTTTTTTTTAAATGTATAAATAAACTACTTTTTTGTTTAGTTTAAAATGACAGTCTGAAAGACTACCCAGTCTATTTTTTTTGTCTACAAAACGATAACAGTAAGTGTTTAGATTATTTTCAAATAGATTAAAACATCACAAAAGTTGTTTTAACAGGAACTGAATAAAACGGTTGTGGTGAGCACTGATTTAAGATATCAGAAAACCATTTTTATTACTGTAGTTTTTAGTTTGCTTAGTAACAAATTAAAATGTTGTATTTATTTTTCTATTTGTCAAACTAGTTTTCAAAGACCTTCAGCAATGATTCTAATCACGAAGCTCACATCCTTGGTGCATGACCTACTCACCCCACATTCATTAAAACACAACTAAATGCTTAAAAATGGTTAATGGCAGATGCGAAAGGACTAGGGCATGATACCTCTCCCCTTTATCATTGTCATACATCAGTCAGCCCTGTCTCACAGCAGACAGCTGTGTCAACCTGAAAGTTGCTCCATCCAGCCCACTATAGCCAAGCAACAGTCACATGAACAAAGCCGAAACAAATAAGCAAGGAAGTTGCTGAAATCTTGAGTGACTATAACTAGCCACCCTAAAACTTGTTCATGGTTACACATGCAAAAAACTTGTTGATTGCACTTTGCTTAGTAAAGTGGGTCAGTAACGGCATTAAGGCACCTGATCCTCTCCTTTCACTGCTAAAACTGTAGATTATTTAGTGTCACTGCTTATTGCTCCCTGAGGGCTGGATACACCCTGGTGTTTTTGCCAGATCCACGTTCAACAGGAGCTTTGTGCAAATACAATGTCGACCTGCAACAGGACTCTTGGCATGTCTTCATCCAGGCAAACTGGATTGGTTTAGTGTTTGATCTGCCAGTCACAAGTGTTTGGATGATGTGGCGGTTGAACAAGTAGTTTTGGAGAATTTAATTTCTAAACCGAGAAATGCACCAAAGCGACTGAAAAAAACTGCAACATCTGTTACAGCTGAATCTTAATGCAGTCCAATATGGTTTTATTATCATTACAAATCCTAGTTTACTATACGTATAATGATGTTTGAAACTAAGAATGCTGGTAAGCAAACAGGCCCTTTCTGAAGAGAAATAAAACACTATGGAAAACAATGGGACCATCAACTTCTTGGTTTCCAACATTCTTCAAAATATCTTCTTCTGTGTTCAGCAGAAGAAAGAAGTTCATACAGGTTTGGAATAACTTTGTGGAATAATAAATGATGGATTTTTCATTGTGGGTCAACTTTACTAGCTAAACATGCTATTGCTGTGCTGTCGGAAAGAAGTAAGAGGTTGTTACTGAGAAATGATTGAGTGAAATCAGTGAGAGTAATGAAGTCAGTGACGCCTGTGTGAAATGGTCAACATGGTTGCATGCGAAGGAAGTTGTAAGATGTCAACAGTGATTGTCTGGAATCTGGTCCAAAGGTCAAAAGTCTCTGTCCAAAAACAACTTGTAAATTCTTGTGTTATTGATGTGGGACATTTTAAACAAGACATGGAAATCTTGTAACAGATGGTTTCTGGTGGGAGGAAGAGAGCAAGATATATGTGGTATATAAGATCTTTAACATCAAAGCAGTGCATGTTCACACTAATTATCATCAGACTCTATTTTTGTCCAATGGCTTGTGTTGTGGAATCTGAACCACAATGATGTTTGAAACTGCACAGTAAGTCCCCTTGTGGTGCTTTTAAGAATTATTACAGGCAAACATACCACACCTCATGGCCCGTGAATGAACCGTTTTTAAAAAGCCTATTTGGCTGCATTGCTGGGAATCTGGCTGTACTCAGATAAGGCATTAGATAAATAAAGTCTGAGATCTGTTGACTGAAGGCTAACCTACATTGTGACAGAGTTATTAATCATAGCATTTTTGACCCTGGACCACAAAAGCAGTAACAAGTCGCTGGGATCTATTTGTAGCAATAGCGAAAAATACATTGCATGGGTCAATTGATTTTTCTTTTATGCCTGATATCATTAGGATATTAAGCAAAGATCATGTTCTATAAAGATATTTTGTAAATTTCCCACCTTAAATAAATCAAAATGTGATGTTTGCTTAATATGCTTTGCTAAGAGCTTCATTTGGATGACCTTAAAGGTGATTTTCTCAATTTTTCGATTTTTATGCACCCTCAGATTCCAGATTTTCAAATTGTTGTATCTCTGCCAAATATTGAAGCCTACTATCAAACCATACAACAAAAATACATCAATGGAAAGCTTATTTACTCAGATTATTTATTTAGAAAATTGACCATTATGACAAAACTTTTTGTATCGTTCAGGCTTACGTAAAGGAATGCATAAGAGATGTGAGAGTTTATATATATATAATGCACATTTTACTCAGTTTGGGCCTCGGAATAAAACTAATATGTATTTTTTTTTACTCCTTAAGTCATGTATAATATATATATAATGTTTCCTGGCCCTGTTCCGGAAATTATCCATCCTCTTCCTCTGAGCCACAGCCCATCAAACCAGCACAAACCACGTAAACTTGAAGAAACTGAAAAAATGGGAGATCTTAACATCTTGAAAGCAGCCGTTGAACACAATGTCAGATGTTAACTGACAGTTTTCTCTGTATGAATGCAGTCTCAGCTGCGGGTGGTCTGAGTGTGAGCTGTTGTGAAAGGTTTTTGTGTCTCATCTGATTATAGTAATGCCCTGAAAAGCCATTACTATTACATAATATAAACTCATTATGACGAACACATCAAGAAATGTTGCAATCAGAGGTGGCAGAATAGGCCGCTAACTCGGCTGGAAGCAATCAGACAAATATTTATAGCAAATGAGCTTGTGACAATGAGTTTAAATCATATTCAGTGTCTGTCTGCCAGTTTACAAGACACTCAAGTGGAAAAGTTAAGTGTACAAGAGCAGCACTGCACCGGATCACCACAGACAAAACAACTGAGGACCATTTCCATGAGACAACAAACACAAGAATTTCCCATAGAGTATAGGAGAACTTTAAATAAATACACCGGAAAGATTCCATGCTGCGTGTTGTTTACATTTGGTTCTGAATTCAGGAAATGCCGTTTAAATTCACATCGTGGGATATCAGTTCAGTTTAGTCACATTAATTATAGGCGTTATATTTACTAAATCAATGATTTTAAAGCTAAATTGTTATTTAACATTATTAAAATGTGTTTCAACCATTTTATATCCCATAGATATGGATAGTGGAAACCATTTTTGACTGAAAAGTCTTATCGCACAAATGTGTTTAGTTCGAGGCAATTTTTTATTATGTACCAGGTTAAATGTAAACATTTTATTAGTTATATTTAAATTTAATTATGTAGATTTGTAACTTTTATGTGTTTCATAGCTGTTTACTGTTAAAATTTTAGTAAAAAACAAAAAACGATTAAGCTCCATACATATATATATATATTTATTTATTTATTTATTATAAGGCATTAACATCAAAAACATTAAAAACCACGTTCTGATTAGGTTCGCTTTTAAGAGCTGCCAGTAGATGTCACTGTTTTTAAACTTCTGAGTAAAAGTGTGATATAAAGTTTGTCCTTTATGACTTTCCGTAGCGGCTGTACGTGTAATGATCATTCCATCCATTCTCCAAAAATACAGCACTTCGTCCAGGTTTAGTTTATACAGTAGTTAAAATGAGAAATGTACGTTCGTTTTTGACAGACATGAGCCTACTAACATCTTGAGCCTCGGTTGTTAGAATCCCTGATAGAGTTTAGTTTGGTAACTGATGGCGTTGCTGTATGTTGTTGTGGTGAGTCTAGTGTTATTAACAGTCATCATTTTACGATTATTTGGGATTTTGCGACATGGTTCTGAATATAAACCCGGACAGAAGGGCTCTGTGTCAGTCCTGGTGGTGGCAGGATCAGGTAAGAATTAGTCTCTTGTATTTATTTATTTATTTTGAATGTAAAACAAACCATAATGTGATTTTTAATTGCAGAAGGAAATCGTCACCAACCATAACATGTAAACATAGATATCCTTTCGTTTTTAGAAATGCAAACTGTCTGTGTTTTGCTTTTGCTTTCATTCATTCATTCATTCATTCATTCATTCATTCATTCATTCATTCATAATAGTTTATAATTTAATCATTGTAATATTCCATTTAATCATACAATCATTTATAATAATAATTTAAAACACTTATATATACATATATACAAACACGAAATAATCTCTCTCTCTCTCTCTCTCTCTCTCTATATATATATATATATACACACACACACACACACACACACAGACAGACACATTGTTAAATAATCATTTAAACACATTTAAACTCAAGGTTTTTTGTATTGTATTTATTAGTCATTTAAAATATCATTTTTTTAAATATTAGTTTTCATTGTTGTTTAGCTTTTATAAAAGGTTGATTATAAAGGTCATATCCATTTTATTTGCCAACTAGCAATTTAAAATTTTTGAATTATAAGTAATTAAAATAATATTAAGTAAATTAATTATATTTTAAATATTTCTAGTTAGTAGTAATAATAATAATAATAATAATAATAATAATAGTTATTATCATTATTATAAATCTTTCTTTTCTGTTTCACCCAGGAGGACACACAACAGAAATCGTCCGTCTGATGGGGAGTTTATCTCAGTCGTATAACCCTCGACACTATGTGATCGCAGACACTGATAAAATGAGCGAAGAGAAGATCCGAACATTTGAAGCGGAGCGGGAGAAAAGCGGTTTACCATCGCAGGTTGATTGGTCTATCCTAAATTTCTGTGTACACCACTTAGGGATTTATTGACCAATTAATAACCATTCTGTCCTCATCCCAAACCCATTTGATTTCCTTTCTTCTGTGAAACTAATTGTGGGAAGTGTTAGTTTGTGTTTTGACATGTTTTGACCAGCAGATGGCAGCAGATCCTCTGTTTCTTTCAAGCATTTTCAGATGACTGTGGATTTGAAACGATAAATAGATAATCAAGTCAGCCATATACCCTCATTTAATCAGGTTCTTCTGCATATGTCCCCCCCCCCCCTTATGTTTTCCTCTTTTTTTTTCTAATCACAGTTCACCATTCTCCGGATCCCTCGCAGTCGGGAGGTGCGTCAGTCGTGGAGTTCCTCTGTTTTGAGTTCCCTCAGCGCTCTGATGTCCTCTGTCCCGCTGGTCTTCAGGCTTCAGCCGGATATGGTGGGCTCTCTCTCCTCTCATTCATCCCACCATCATGTCCTATTAAGTATTAATTTATTTTCTTCTGCAGGACGTTTGTGTAACGCCCCCCCAGAAATAACACATTCATAACATATTTATGAGATTATGCCTAAGGGCATTCCAGCTGTGTTTTGAGGATGATAAAGACATTATATTGAAATTTAAATGGATATTTAAATATACAGTATATTATGGATTTTAGATATATAATATATAATAACAATATACGTGGATGTGATTAATATTAGTTTGCATTCTCGAATTTAAAAATGTTAAGTGGACGAATGTAATTTATTTTTCTAGCACTTTAATACAGTGTGCAATTCAATACAATGAAGACCGTAGTGTTATTATGTAGATCAGTTATTTCCATTTCAGTAACTATGTCAATATTGCAAAGTTGATCAATTATGAAACAAGTTAATTTAAGCTCTAGGCAGCTCTACAATAGTGCAATTATCCGGCTTAAGTGACATGTACATGTATTATATTGTATTATGAATGTGCTGCATTGTTAATCCTTCTTTAATACATTTCTAAAGTGAATATTTGTAGCCACATCAGTCCTTCAGATTAAAGCTGTGGCGTCTTTTGCCCAGTCCATAACCTTAGAATTCAAACATCCTGTGCACTGTTTTGGAAAACATAGCTTTTTATAAATATCTCCACCCTCTATTATTTATAGTTCAGATCATCTGCAAAATCTAGTCCAAATTCAGTAGTTTTGCTTAAGGTTCAGCCCGAGAAATGCAGTTATGGTGTTAGTGTTTTTAAGTCAGCACACATACTTTTTCTCATTTCTATACTAACTGTGGAGGGAAATTCTTTGGAATGGATTTAAATATGGTAGAATGTGTTTAATGCAAACTTATTGGTAGCTGAAAACATTACCGGATTAGCCAAAAACGTCTGCATGAAATGTGAACAGACTCTGTTTACAGTACGTTCGTATTGCGTGTTTCTGGTTTTTGTGAGTGATCCATCAGTGCATGTTTTGCCAAGGAAGCTAAATGTTTGTTTTGTAATGTTTCATTCTTCTGAATTAACTCCTTTTTTATCTGCCCTCATTTTTCAACTGCTCAACACAGAGACCACTAGACTCCTGTTAGATCAAATCAAATCCTTTCCTACCTTATGATCATTGAATATTAAAGTTGCACTTTGAAATATGTCACATTTTAGAAGTAAAGTTGGCTTCAATTGCATTTTGACTTTAAAACAGGGTAATGATGGGCCTTTCAGATCTGCAGGCACAGATTCTGTGCAGGCTTGATTAATAAGTGCATGAGAGAATGTTATGCTGAAATTAAGACATTCAAAGACGTGTGAAATGCTAATTAAACCGGGCTGAACCAAGTTCACCCAAAAATTAACATTCGGTCACCATTGCCTCATCCTCATGTCATTGAACATCTAAAATGGTGCAGTCAATGTGATCCCACATTTGGTTTTTGACCACTAAATATTGGTTATATTCAACAGTCTGAATATGGAGTCTCAATGAGGTCACCATTTCTCTAAGTCTGAATGTTATTGGGCCTTAAAGGAAAATGAAGATTCAAAAAGAAAATTTAATTAAGGACTAGAATTTAATCTATTGTGATATCTTAAACTCTACTTGAGTTATAGGCACGCAAAGTTTGGAAATGAATGCACTCAGACAGGTATGTTCAGTGTAGTTGTTTTTTGACAGAAGGAAATGAAATACAGTTCTAGTTTCAACATTAGTTGTTCTTTAGACATTGCTCTTTAAAAGAAAAGAAGAATCATTTTTATGCAGAGTGACTCATATTTGGTTTTTGACCAAAGGAAATCTGTATAATTTAACAATTTACCCTTGAAGCCATATTGAAAGTCCAGTATCTCTGGAACTGAACCATACAGGGCCTTAAAAATGAAGATGCTAAAAGGAAAGTGTGTTAAGACTGAGAATCTAAAAGGGCATAGAAATATATTTAATACTTGAGTTATAGGCTTGCAAACTTGTTGCCCTTTCTCCATTTTTGAATGGTCACCTTTTGCACACAGATGCAACAAAGATTGCTGAAGGCAACAGATTTTCTAACACGCCTACCAATCTCTGTGTAAAAATAACATAATGATGCTGCCCTCCTTCTGAAGTCATTTTAACCCCCTGTAATTTGGCTCTGAATCCCCTCTACAAGTTACTCAGTCAATACATCAATGACATTTAATATTTTTAAATATTGTATAATATCTTAATATTTTGTCTTTCATCATTTTACATGTTTGTCTTTCTCATTATGATATTTGCAAAATCAAACATTTGAGACGGGGAACTCTGGTCAAGTTGACACGGACTGACCTATTTTCCTTTTTTGTGGTTCATTTTTCTTCAGTTGACATTTATGTCAAGTATCGAAAATGTTTTTGGACCCCACTGACTTTCAAAATAGTTTTTTTTTTGAAAGTCATACAGGTTTGGTAAATGCTGACAGAATGGTCATTTTGTGTGAACTAAACCCTTCTTTAACACAGAAGCAGTTGTTGTTGTGCATGTCCCGCAGCAGCACCGGGAATGTTTAAGCAGGAGATGAAGATGTTTTTTTTCCTTCAGCAGATGATAAGACTATCGCATTACTACTGGAAGACTATCTGCTGGATAAACAAACACTAGTCCTGCTGATTCTCTGCTTGTCTTCAGCAAGAAACAGAGAGAGTGAGAGGGAGAGAGTTGCTGGGAAAACTCTCAAAGATAGATAAAGGAGTGAGGTAGGGGGTTGATTTAGGAAAAGAGAGAGAGGGATGGGCAGCCTTTAAGCCCTTTTTCAGGAATGGTCTGTAATCCAGGGCCTCTTTCTCTCTCCTCCTCCTCCTGTGGTTGTGTAATGAAGGGTTGTGAGCGGAGCAGCCGAGGGGTCTTGTTCTCAGGATGTGGCGAGACCTGACTGGCTCCTCGACCCGGCTGCTTGACTCCTTTCCCCTGGGGGCGGGCCCAAGCAGCATCGGGTTTCTGTGTTGCTGTGGCGACTGGCCAAGAGGAGGCGGAGCATGACTAAGCTGCCGGCGCTGCAGTGCTCGAGCAGTAGAGCTCAAAGGTCAGAATAAACCAGTCTAATCTCTCACAGGCGACCACGCTATAGTATTCTCTTAATCTCATGCCGACGTCATTTCCCAGTTTTCCAGTCGGCCGAGTTTATTTAATGGGAAAGATTTGTACAACCTGTTGTCACGTTAGTTTCATGGTAATAGTTTAGATAAACTTACTTCATCTCATAAAGTAATGTCATATTTGACCATGAAAGCAAAAGAAAAACAAGAAAAATATGTTTTATTTAGTTAAATTCAATTGTATATGAATTTCTATGATCATATATTTAGTCTTTTATTATGAAAAAAAAATTATATTGTGTAGATTGTGTTTATATTGTATGTGTTCGGTGTGTGTGTGTGTGTATGTATTTATGTATGTATGTATGTATACTATTATATATATATATATATATATATATATATATATATATATATATATATATATATATATATATATATATATATATATATATATATATATGTATATGTATATGTGTGTGTATGTATTTATGTATGTATGCATGTATACTATTTATATATATATATATATATATATATATATATTATGTATAATTATATATTTACATACAATTTTAATAATTCAATTTAATGACACATTTCTAATTTTCATGTTTACATCTAATATTTATATTTTATTTAAATTCAGTTTATATCAATTATAAATATCTCAATAACTTTTTTTTTACTTATTCTTTACTCTTAGCTCATTTCTCATTATTGATTATATACTATATAATCACCCTTTCTGTTATTATCAACAGTAATAATAATTTAAATAATAATAAAAAATTACAATATAAATAAATATAAATATATATATATATATATATATATATATATATATATATATATATATAAATGCAATATCTGCTAAATGCCACCTCAAAAGATATATAAAATATATGATTTGTGTGTGTGTGTGTGTGTGTGTATGTGTGTGTGAGAGAGATTGTATATATGTATGTATATATATGAATGTATGTTTAAATTATACTTTTTTTAATTTTGTTGTTTATTTGGAATGTGAAATTACAATATAAGTACCAGGTGGCCTTTGATCTGGCCCACTCTGACAGCAGGATTTCCTTTTTAGTCCAGCAGACGTTGTCTAAGATCTTCTTTAGGGGGTCCGGCACCCCTATTGTGTCTGCGCGGTGAGAGATCGTCCTTCAGCATGACTCAAATGTCAGCTGTTTGTTTTAACCAAACTTGAGCATGTCAGTGAGAGCTGGGGCCCGTTCGTCCACATACCAGAGTGCAATGGGGGAAGTGGGGGGTCAGGTCTGAAATCCGGAGGTGAAGAGGAGGTGGAATCAGTCCTCTTATAGCCATAAAAGGAAATAAGTGCGTCACGGGTCCTCATGAGCTCCAGATGTGTCAACACAAGCCAAGTGTCTGGGCCTGGTTCTGCATGCCGCGAGGAGCAGTTAATAGTGAATACTACTGTTCACTATTTACAGATTATGTTAATACGTCAGTCTAGACTCAAGTGTGTACATCTGTGTGACTTTAATAAATATTTGCGTTTGTTTGTTTACTTATCAGATTTGGCATGACGTGGCAAAAGCCTGAATTAGTATAAAACGTAATATAGTTGCATAATAACAACAGCTCATTTTTACTAAGACTGTATTCTAAAAAACTGTTTATCAGATTGTTTTAATGATTTATTTTAAATTAGCAATAGAACTGATTACACTGTTTTTTTATATTTTTAGCTTCTTTGCTTCAAAATAAATGTAAAATGGTAATTTTTTTTTAGGTGTGAGCAAGAATATTTTTGAGCAATCAAAAAAAGCAATATCGAAAAGATGACTGGCTATTTTAATGGAGAGGTGGGACTTTTGTTTTCACTTTTGATCTATCTATCTATCTCTTAGACTTCCATTGACGAGTTTAGACTTGAATTAGTGCTTACTTAGTTTTTCGGTATCTTGATCAAATAAACTAATCTAAACAGAAATCTACCTTATGCAATCAGATTGTCAGGGAAATGCATTTAGTTTCTTATGTGATTCCAGTTGTGATGCAAAAATACGGGAAAACAAGAGCTCCATAGATTTTGTGAGAGGGGGAGGAGGTTTGTACGATTAACAATAACAAATAACGGGGTCTGGACGATGTGCGATTGGACATCCCCTCACATTCCACACAGACTCCTCCCTGATCCTCAGTTTTTTATTTGACTCCATCTCCATCCATATGTTTCTTCTTAGCCTTATTTGGAAATGCAGCAGACAGAGCACTGTATGTTTTATTTATTTAATGTTCATCTGTATGTTTATGATAATTAGTGATGGATAGATCATAAAACAAGAACTGCATGTTAGAATATGTCAGGATATGCATAATGTTCATAAACAAGCAGTTAGTGTGTGTAGTCCTAATCACAAATCTAATGTCACATTATATAATATAAGCAATAACGTAAAAAAAAAAGCCATGCTAGATTGTTAAAGAACTAAAAGTTTTATACAACTTCTTTCTTTAAATAATTAAAAAGAATTACAATAAATGAATCGGAAATTAAACACCAATTATACATATATACTTGTATGTTTTAATATGTATTTATTATTTACTATTAAATTATCTTATATATATATATATATATATATATATATATATATATATATATATATATATATATATATATATATATTTATAATTATAATTATAATTATAATTATGTATTATTTATTTTAACTCCCCTAAGTATATATAATGTAATACATAATATTTAATTTAAATTTAGTTTTCTATTATTTTCTATTTTATTTTATTGATTTACAAATGCAAGTATGTCTATACATATTATGCTATTTTATATATATATATAATATAAAATCACCCTCGTAATATGTACGTACATTATACATACTATATCCCCCAAATCTAAATCAGTGCATAATCCTAATCACACATTCCAATATACAAACTATTTAAAATAAAAAAGGATAAAATAGGATGCTGCCATTAATGCAGTAACACAGACAAGTAAAATAATGGTCCTCTATGGGCATTTATTTTGTTATGCTACTCTTACGATACTGTATAGACGGCCTCAGAATGAACTCGTCTGTCATTTAGCCATGTCACCTGCAGTCTGGTCTGTGCTGACTCATCTGAAGCCGCCTGAGAAGTAACAAAACCTGGTAACAGTTTAATCTCACCTGGAGCTACTCTGTGTGATGTGGAGTAATAAAGTGGCCCCACCTCAATGACCTCATTTCTAATTACTTCTCAGCACTTGTCTGTGCAGCTGTTATATGAACATGTCTCACAGAGGAACAATGACTCCATGAGACCTTTGATTTATGAAAATGTTTCAGCATTAGTGTATAATCCCCACTGGCTTTAGATAAGCAGCAGTTTAACATGCACTGGCCATCAACAGCTATTGATGAGAATTTCACTTTCCTTGTATAACTCACAACTACTGCACCAAAAAAAGTGTTTTACGGTGCAGTAGAATGGGTTGCATTAGTGCTTCTGGTTGTTGACATGATTGAAAGTCACTTCAACACTTTTAATGTTGGCCAGGCTCTTTTATTTAATATATATATGGATTGCACTTTTGATATAGCTATTGCTATGTTTGCTTAGATATACATTCAAATTTTTTTTTTAAGAAGTCAAGGTTGGTGGAGCAGTATTTAGCTGTTGTACGATTACTAATGGCAAATGTTTTTTTTCTTTGAGAAAATGCAGAAGAGCCTAAAAAGAGTGTGCTTTATATACAGCTTTCACTTTCAGTCTTTCTTCTCCTTAACACACAAAAAGAGAGAGACTTGTGAAAAACAAGCTTTTTTTTAATTTTTTTTTTTATGCGCATTCAGTGCCCCGCCGATCTGACAGCCCTGAAATTGTGTTTTTCTGACACTTGATTTATGTCGTGTTGAAGTTTCACATAATGGCTATTTAAATTTGCACCACTCTGATGACAGACTCAAATAGCGCTCTGACAGCTTGGCCTGTGCCCATAGCAAACGCTCCCCAATCTCTGTACACAGTCCAGCAGTCTTCAGAGCTGAAGTCAGCGTCTCTCTGTTGGGTGACAGTAATCTCATTCCCCCAAGTGAACTCGCAGGTGTGTGTGAAATGTAAATACAGGCCGAGATGGATTGCCCACCTGGTGGTCTGTCCCTGCCCATCCCCATCGCTCATCTGCCTCCAGGTGCAGGATGGGAAATGGAGTGTTTTAGACTGCTTGGAAACTGGCAATAAACTCAATCTGAGCACCGGTGGGCCTTGAAGCAGACAGAAATGAATTGAAGCGTTTGTGGGTGGAAACGTCCCTCACCTCTGATGTTCTCACTTGGGTCGTTGTCTTCGGTTCCTGCCGCGTATCGGTTTCAGCTCTGAGCAGACAGAGGCTGGATTTTTCCAGTGTTAATGTGTCTGAGCAGTCGGTGTAAGATGATTTCTCCAGACCCCATGGCTCATCTCCACCGAAGTCTGACCGCCTTCCTGTGCCGCTCGCTGTCTCCGGTTTTGAACCAGAAAGCTCATATTTCTCCAACTCAGAGGACTTTATCCTGGCGTCTTTCTGATGTTGTGTCTTAGCCTATTTAATAGGGCTGCACAATTAATCGAATTTGTAATCGCAATTACAATTACAGATGACACAATTATGTAATCGTTTAAAGGCACAATTACACACAAAAAAAAAAGTTCACTTACATCATTCTGTGTGCATAAGATATGTTGTTGTTCTCTCTACAGATTATCTTAAACTGTTTTTTTTCCCAATTGTTTGAATTTCTTTGTTTTAATATAACATAATACCATGCATATATTTACTTTGGTTTGGTTTCTCAGAAAAAATAAATAAATAAAATAATAATAATAATTATATATATATATGATATTTGAGGCTTAAAAAAAAAAGTTTTTCAGGAAGAGTGTTTTCCGCTGGTTTATTTTGATATAACAATATGGCATGCAGTGGCTTCAAACAATGGCATAAAGCTGTTAAAAAAATTATTAAATCTAAATTGTGCTAATCATAATATATAATCGCAATTACAATTTCAAGGGAATAATCGACAATTATGAGTTTTGTCATAATCGTGCAGCCCTACTATTTAAGTCAAATCCATTCATTTTTCATTTGTATAGCACTTTTCATTGTCTGAAAGTAGCTTTACAGAAAATGGTGTGTGTCCACAAGTTTACCTCACTTGGTTGTTTCAGAGAGTGAACTTATTTAAAGATAACATGTTGCATGTTGACTAATCATGGATTTTTAATTCTTAAAATCATATATTTTTTTTTTTTTTTTCTCTTAAAATCTTTATAGATTTTGAAGCTATTATTGTAAGAAGTGTTTTAAGCTCACCAAGCCTTATCAAAAATGCCATAAAAATGGTAATTTTGTAAAATATTATTACAGTTAATAAAATAATTTCTAGTACCTGTTTCTATTTGAGTATATTGTAAAATATAATTTATTCCTGTAACACAAAGCTGATTTTTTTTAGCATCATTACTCCATTCTTCAGAGTCACATGATCCTTTAGAAATCATTCTAATAAACTGATTAACTGCTTTATTAGAAACATTATTATTATTATTATCAGTAACTATTATCATTCTTGTATTAATTTGTGTTTAATGCATCCTTTCTGAATACAAGTATTAATTACTTTCAAACTTATATTTGAGTAATGATTTTAAGTGTTATGTTTAATGAGAAAAAACTTTATATATAACCATATTACGTTTTTATGTACATATAATTTGTATTTTTTCCTATTATAAATTTTTATTATTTCTTTTATTTTATTGTGTGTTTGTTTGTGTTTCAGGTGCTGTGTAACGGTCCAGGAACGTGTGTCCCACTGTGTGCCGCTGGGTTGCTCCTGGGCATCCTGGGCCTAAAAAGAGTCTTGATCGTCTATGTGGAGAGCATCTGTCGTGTGGAGACGCTGTCTCTATCCGGAAAGATCCTCTACTACTTTTCTGACTACTTTTTTGTGCAGTGGGCACCACTAAAAGACAAATACCCAAAGGCCATCTACTTAGGGAGACTGGTGTGATCCCTTTCTGTCGACTTTTTCACTTTTGTATTGAGAATTCCATTACATTTTGATGCTGTTCTTCAAGGTGAATTCATTCCTATGCCGTTACTGACGTGCTGAATACACAACTATGACAACTATCTCTGAGTTTTGTTTTTTTACGCCAAACACACATGATAGGCTGATGAGATGTCCTGTTCTACCTTTTACGCCTTTGAAGTCAACAAAACTAAACCAAGAGAAGTTTTTACACATGCAGGTGCTTCTATTAGCACTTATAGTTTCAGTGTTTTCTTCATGCACCACTTCATGGAAAACAGTATTTGGCTTTTGATCAAAGGTTTGTCCTTTTCAAGGTTATACTGTCATTCAGATAAATAAAAGACTTGTCTTAAATCTAGATTGTGATTCCTCATTCTTAAATGTGAATGCATTTTTTCTTAGTGTTGTTGTGAAATATTTTCCAGCTCACTACGCATTTCAGTGGTACTTAATTGTCTTCCTGTGCTGGTATGTGATTCTAGAGGAAATGGTGTGAAAGAGAGACTATAAACAGATGAAAAAGCTGCAATTCTTAGCTGTAGTGTTTTATGGGTCTATAATATCCTGTTCTTCTTGTTTTTAGAGATGAGACGGCACTCTGATTCCTGCAGCATGAGGTAGAGCGTAACCTGGTGGTTTCTTTTGTCTTGCATAACAAGTTCATACAGGTAACTTAGTCATTTACTTCTCAGCATAAGGTTCTGCGACTGTGATGTTTCTGAACAGCTGCAAATGGATGATCCCATCAGACATGTCTGAAAGGTATGTGATGTCATGTGGAATTCGGTTATTATGAGCATAGATGATAACCGTAGCATTGCAGAAATAAAAATACCATCTATTTTATCCACTATGAAATCGATTTTTAAAGAACCAGTTCACCCAAAAATGCCAATTTGCTGAAAATGTACTCGCTCTCAGGCCTTCCAGGTTGTAGATGAGTTTGTTTCTTCATTGGAGTAGATTTGGAGAAATGTAGCATTACATCACTTGCTCACCAACAATGAATGCAGTGAATGGGTCCCGTCAGAATGAGAGTCCAAACAGCTGAGAAAAACATCACAGTAATCCACGCCACTCCAGTCTATCAATTAACATATTGTAAAGCCAAAATCTGACCATTTATGGAACTTTTTGGGAGGAGGTACAGGCACCAAACACCAACGGCAAGAGTAATTCAGCATAAGAGTTATCAGGAAACACCTCACCCATTCATTTTTCACTGGGTGATACATCACCAATATCATCAATATGTTTATTTCAGATAAATCACACAACATTCTGGCATTTTGTTTATACTTATGTACTAGAAATATCCACGAAACGCAATCAACCTTAGAGAAAATGTCTTCCTTGTTGACACTGCACAGGTCGAGTGACAGTGAGAGATACTGATCTCCTCAGAAAACCACCTCCATGATAGTTGTTTTTCCTCATGTTGTTTTCTCTTCAACCTTTCAGACAAAAATAACCCTGACATCATAGCTCCACCCAGTACTTCAAGCTCAAAGCATCGACTGCTCATTTAAAGCTACTTGAAAATACAAAAAATGGTAACACAGAAATTGGATGCATACACTTGGTGTGTTTTATGATAGACATGGTTTGATTTCTGTTGATAAATTGTGGTTACTGGTATTTTACCATAGTTAGTATTACCGCAGTAAGGCTGGAGTCTTATTCCATTTTCTATTCTTCATGTAATCTGGAAGCTTCATTTTTTTTATTGCCCTGCATGCTATATGTGACCCTGGACCACAAAAGCGATCACAAGTTGCGCGGTTATATTTGTACCAATAGCCAACAACACATTGTATGGGTCAAAATAATTGATGATTCTTTTATGCAAAAAGTCATTAGGGTGTTAAGCAAAGATCATGTTCCATGTAGATATTTTATAAATTTTGTACTGTAAATATATCACAACTTAATTTTTGTTTACTAATATGCATTGCTAAGGACTTAATTTGGACCACTTTAACCTCAAAAAGGGCAAACCCATAAAGAGACATCAGAAAATTAATTTAATGCTATTTTTCATCTTATTGGGACTCAAATAATACAAAATCATGATTTTTTTTTTTTTCAAAACTTGATTCTTATATGTGAATTTAATGTTTGTATCCCCCAGGATGTGTTGCTCCTTTCCAACAAACAAATATTAATAAATTATTTAATGTTTAACAAAACATTAATGCACACTCAGAAATTTTGTAAAAATGTCATTTATTTAATTCAATTTCTTTTTTAAGTTAATCAGTGCTTATTATTAATAACATGTTTCAGATAATTCTTAATATATAGAATTTAGTTTCGTTTTAATATATTATTTGTATGTAGCCTACTGCATTCTTATCTGTTAAGCAATAAGGTTTGTAAATTGACAAAAGTTAACCGTGAAACGTTTATCCTGTTATCAAACTAGCAAACATAAAGACTCGAAGAAGACAAAGAAAGTATTATTACTCCATATAACTGCAGAGATAAGCAGCAGCTTTCCAGTAAAGTGAAACTCGAATAATAGTTGTGCTAGGTGATCTATTACTTTCTGCAGTGGCGCCAAGTAGTGCCAGAGAAACAATAGGCTGTTTAATATGCAGAATCGATGCTTCTGATTGGCTCTAGAGACGCATCATTTAGCTCCACCCC
Organism: Carassius auratus; assembly: GCF_003368295.1. NCBI lineage: Eukaryota > Metazoa > Chordata > Actinopteri > Cypriniformes > Cyprinidae > Carassius > Carassius auratus. Next base: position 20,012,294 of record NC_039266.1, read on the forward strand.
AAATTCTCGATAGAGGATAGAAGTTTTTGCGCGAGTCGCTGTTGTGGAAGAAACTCACTGAGCGCGGATTATTCAAGCACGCGGAGCACCGAATCTTCTGTAAATTACTGTGATCTTACTGCATCTTTAGGACTTTACTTCTCTCGTTCCCTGTTGGTCAGTACAGTGACTTTAAGAAAAAAATTACAAAAGTGAATCATGACGCAGTTTAACAAGGGACCAGCCTACGGATTATCCGCGGAGGTGAAAAACAAGGTAAACTGAACTTTATTTCTTTGTTTTAAATATTCTTACATTTTTAGTATGTATGGTTTAGAATAGAACATCTCTGAGTTTTTGTTTGCATTATAGAAACAGTTATGGATATTACTGTGCTTTTCAAAAGTAGGCTAGTTTATTTTGCATTATTCCCTACAAATGTTAGTTTGGCATTGATATGGTTTAGTTTAAATGTTTTTTTTTTTTTTTTTTATCTACGTGATATTATTTAATACTTGAAAACTTTAATAGGCACGACACAATTATAATTGGAGGTTGAATTCAAGTGAATTTGAATTAAAAGCACATTAATAAAAAAGCTAATAATAATAAAAAAGTTAATTATGATTTATATTGTCTTTTGTTTAGTATTGATTTTATTAAATGGAAAATTGCTCTAACTTCAAGTTATCATGCCTAGATACGTTTCTGATTTCGTATGGTTGTGTTAGAGTAATCATGAACAAACAACAACAAAAAAATAATAAATTAAATCAAATCCTCACTAGATCTTTGATTGTCCAGAGTTTAGAGATGACTTCATTTTAATATGACTGTCATATAGGCTGGAAAGCTTATTACTTCTGGAATAAATATGTTGTTAATAAATTAAATAAAATATTCTTATAAGGAGCAGGAGGGTCATTTTAAGGAATCGTTATGAAGCATGTCTAATCTTTAATAATTTTGCAGTGATAAGTATTAGTGATTAGTAAATCATGAGTCAAAATGATCAGACAGGATGTTGCATACAATAACATACGTAAACCAATGAATCAACTTAAAAAGACCTCCCTCACACAAACATACATGCATACAGAACAGATGTCTTAAGCATGACATCATCATTTTTGATTCAAGTAATCTTAGGTAAATTAAACAGTTGTTTACGCCTGAACAATCCTAGTAGGTGTCTGTGTCTTTCATCTAACCCCTTCGGAAGTAAGGATTTCATCTTGGAATTTTAAGCATTCCTAAAAAGTGACGACAGTGCCGGAACAGCTGTGATGTGTATAATCCTGCTTCATTCAGAAGAGTTCAACTACTGGCTTTGATCTGTCAAAGGGTGTATTGCAATAATGATATATTTAGCTCAATGAATGAATGTAACTTTTTTTAGCCAGATGCCATACAATAAATATTTCACCCTGAAATGTAAATTATGTGATTCATTTACTCATGTTGTTTCAAACACGTGTGACTTCTGGTAATACAAAGGGAGAAATAATGGTTGCTTATTGCAGTTGAAAAGAAGCTGGAGCATTCAAGCTTTATAAAAGATGCAAAACACTAGTCGTTATTCTCTGATCATTTTCTCCCCTGGTGAGTGGTAAACTGATCATTAAGTTAGTGATTTGAATCAAATTTGGTTCATCAGACTTGTTTTGATAAACTGGATGAACTGATTCATCTCGTAAGAACAATTAATTCACAAATGTCTCTTATGAACTATGATACTTTTATGATCCTTTCTTGTTTTGTTTTGGAGCTTGACATTCAAATTGAGTTCAAATTAACTTTTTTCCCTCAGCAGAAAGAACGTCATACAGGTTCTTTAAGCTTTTACAATGAAAAGCATGTGGCTAAAACTACAAATTTGATCTTGCTAGTGTAGTTCTAGGGACCAGTTCCATTACACCATTTCCTCTCTTTATCAATGACTTATTTTCCATTTTACCCTGCTGGACACTGAAAGACTGCGGGAAAAGTGTTTGCTTTTTTGCATGCTTACAGTTTGAGGTCAGTAAGAGTTCTGAAGATTTTTCTCATGCTCATCATGAATGTATATATTTGATCCAAACTTAAGTAAAACAGCAATATTTAAAATATTTTAAGTTAAAATGACTGTTTTGAATGTATTTTAAAATCTACTTTTTCCTTTGATGGCAAAACTGAATTTTCAGCAGCTATTACTTCAGTCATCAGTGTCACATGATCATTGCTTAATATTATTTTAGTGCTGGGCAACAATTAATTGCAATTAATTGCCTCCAAAATAAAAGTGTTTATATATTTGTGTGTACTGTGTACATTTGTTATGTATATATAAAGACAAAATAAATTACATGTGTGTATATATATATATATATATATATATATATATATATATATATATATATATATATATATATATATTCACTGAAACTTCAAAATAACAACATTTACTTAAAAGACAAATCTTGTAGTGTGTGTATAGGTCTTTTGTCTTATATGAATAGAAAATAATACTTTTTATATTGTGCAGGGATATTAATGACTGGATAAATAATACAATTTTAGAAGCAAAAATAATATATTCATACAAGAAATACCTACTTTTCAATCAGTAGTAACCTATGTGAACATTCTTAAATGTATTAATTTCAGACTTTTTATAGGTCATGTGCTTTCCGAGGACTTGTTTGTCTCGTTCCTTGAGTTTCATCAACAGCTTCATCAAGAGCTGTTTTCTGCCTTTGGAAATGTGGGAAGTCAAAGCTCTTACAGTGAGATCTAGAAACATCGGTACATCAGCCTGTAAATGTCAACAAATCTCTTGTCAAATAGAATTATTCCTTAAAATAAAACTCACAAATGACATAATGGGAAATGATCTTTTCCCAATCAAATTAACGACCCTCTCTGGTTATGTAATAGCAGACACAATGGTCCGTTCATTATGGTCTTGTTGCCAAAGCATCATCCTCTGCTCGAGTCCAGCACAGTGGAGATATTGTTCAGACTGGTTTATTTTTACACATGGAAGAGATGTCAATTAGCAACCTATTTTTATAATGGCCATTCGTGTTGCATTATATTAATCATATCGGTTGTTTTTGCCATGTTGTTTTCCCCGGACAGTGGGTAGAGACGGACAGGGATTCCTGGATGAGAGCTTTTGCAAACCATTGAGGATTTGGTAGCTCTGTTTAGTAGTTAAATACTTTCTCTTGTATATTACATCCACAAATTTTCCATTGTCAGAACTTTGAATATGGAGTTAGACATGCAGGAATTCCCCCTGAAATGTTTGGATGTGGTTCAACAGACACCTTGATTCTTTTAGGCATGGGAAACGCGTTTTCAGACTGGAATTAATTCATATTATTCTTGGCTCTCATGCGCATCTCATTCTGCATCTATCTTAGCGTGCATGTCTGTGTTGCAGTCTTGGAAATATGCCAGTACTGGGCCCACAGCATGTCCTGGGACAGGACGAAGGTCAGAGCAAGGAGGTCACGGTGGTTTTTGGGTAAAACCTGACCAGGTTAACCTTAGGGCTTTAATCTGTCGCTCTCTAATACCACATTCCATGTTGATCCTCGGCGTAAAAACACTTTACTGCCATACTGTGACTGCTGATGGGCAGGCGGCCCAGTGAGGGGCCGTTACATTCCCTGCAATGTGCTGATCAGCAATATTTTCCAGGTTTGGTTAAGGCTCTGTGAAGTGTGGCCATGGTTGTTAACCCTGTGTTGCCATTTTAGGAGGAACAGGAAAGCGTGTCTTCCTGAAGCTATTGTTTTGGGTCTATTGTTCAGCAGGATTTTCAACAGTGTAAACTTAGACTAGGCTTATTGAAACACTTATTTAAAAAGATTATCAATGTCTATTGAAGGTTTGAAAGCCTTTTGTCCAAAATGTGCCTGTGAACTGAACTACTTGCACTACTATGCATTTAAAAGCTTTGTGAAAGATGTGTCATTCTGTCATTGTTGTTTTGAGTGGTGATTAAGTCAACAATCGTCATCATTATTATATTTTTATACTTCGGTGGAAAACTTTAGTGACTAATCAGAACTCCCTAGCTATTACCTAGCAACCACCTAAAAATACTGAAAAACTGTGGTTCCAAAGATTATGTGCATTTTCTTCACAAAATCAAGTTTGAATGTTTGAGTTATCTAGCAACCACTCTGAACACCATAGCATCTACTTTGCAACCAATCAAAGCACCCTAACAATCACCTAGCAATGCCCTAGAATTGTGGTTACAAATATTACACACAATTTTAAAAAAGTTAAAAACATGAAAAATGTAGCCACCTAACAACCACTCAGAACACCCTAGCAACGCCCTAGCAAATACCTTAGAATTGTTGTTCCATATATTACTCACATTTTATTATAAACGACAATGTTAGGATGGGCTTTTTTGACTAAAGCAAGTAAGTAGCCACCTAGCAACCACTCAGAACAACCTAGCGATCACCTATAATTGTGGTTCCGAATATTACACATATTTTCTTAAAGTGTCGCTATTATGCATTTTTGACTATTACCTTTCATGCACTGTGTCATGTTGCTGTATGTGAACATAAACTATCAGCAAAGTTGTGAAGCTGACTAAAAGTTTTAAAGTTATTATCTGTCTAATAAAGAGTCTGCTCGCAATCGCCGAAACCATTCGTCAGGAATTTGAATCTCAATTTGTTACGGCTCTACACCAATCCAGAGCTGTAGAGAGTGATCTCTATTTCTCTGGACCAATCACAAAGGACTGCACCATCTGACTATTCACAGCATAGAGCATCACAGTCCCGTCAACAGCTGGTGCTGGAAGTAAAAATTCAATGCAATTTCTGCATTGACAGTTTGGGTATAAGCCATAAAAACGTAACCATACATGGTTGACTTTAAACCAGCTACAGCTGTACTAAGCGATAGTATCTGCTCATATAAACGCCAAAATGGGGCACTAACCTTGTTTTGAGATAAATGCCTTTTATTCACGATGTCTTGGATAAGTACTTCATTACCCACAATCCTGAACAATCCCACAATCCCACAGTGATGCATCTGATTGGTGGAACTCGTGTAACCGTCTGGTTAAACCCCGTGAAGGTCCGTGAAGTCTGAATAGCATCAATAAAAACTAAACTTGTGTTGCGTTTTTGCACGGTAGACTTATCAGTGCAATCATTATCTCCTTGGCTGCCATGATGGCTTTTTTCAAGGAGGAAAACAAAAGTGTTCAAAGGTGTGAAAACCACTTTAGATAGGGTCATGCAATATTAGTTGAGTGTAGCGTGTCCGAGGGTCAGCTTGTGGGTTTTGTAAGGGCCAGCATGAGGGACTAGAACTACAAAGTTTTGGTGAGTTTTGCAGGGAGGTTGGTAACGTAAGTTAGCATTATCATCCACTTTAGCTAGACTACTGTAGTCTTCATACGGTATGAGTCATATCAATTATTTTATGATGCCACTGACTGTCAAAACAATGTTTAGCCTAGGCATACCTTTTTGTGCATTTACTGAACATTTGTGTAATGGCAACGACATGTGTTGACGACTGAGTGGTGATTGCAGTCAGGTACAAAGCACTGCACCATTGGTGACGTTATCGTTAACCGCTTTCAAGCACGCACACAATTTATAAAATACACAATGATAAATACAAAAATCAATACACAATACCTATATAAAACACTATTTATTTACACGATTAATACTGAAAGAACTGCTATTACTGCACATTCACTATATAAAATAGAATTCACTGGAGGAAAAAGTTTGCGCGACCGTCGTCAGTTTTGGAAGTCACTAAAAAGGCTCGTTCGTGGCTGTGGGCTTCAGTCGAATTCAGTGAGGCGCGGTGGTTTATGGGATGAGTAGTTCATTCGCTCGAAATGGCATACAGAAATAGGGGGAAAAAATGTAGAGAGGATGGGCTTGTTTGACTGAAGCTAGTAATTGGCCACTCAAAATGCCCTAGCAACCAATCAGAACATCCTAAAATCACATTGAAATCATTAGAACAACCTAGCTTTTATCTAGCAATGCCATAGCAATGTAGTTGCTAAATATTACACAACTTTCGAAATGTAAACCTTGCTAACATGTTTTTTTTAGGACAAATGTCTGTCAGTTTGTGACTTAAAAAGTTCCTTTTCAGATCTGAAAAACAAGCTGATTTCACAGGCAAATCTCTCCTCATTGTAGCTGGGGTATTTCCAGAGCACATGGTTAAATTTTGCCTAATACTGGCTGGACTAGTTGCTTGCATGCCATTAAACAGGCATGCCTGATTTCAGCACAATACTCTGTATTAGTCAGAGAAAATAAAGTCAGAACATTTGCTCGTTTACCAAGTTTGTTTTTTGCTAAGTTAACTATTATGATGCCACAGTAAGTTATGCACACTTCTGAAAAATTTATTATTTTGCTAATAGAGAAGCTTAGTTTGTAAACAAATGGGATTTTTTGGTGTTGAGGATCGTAGATTTGTGTGTTTTTTAGTCTTTACCCAAGGTGAAAAGGTCACCCCTCCCCTCCTCCGTTGTCACCACTGTTGACATCGATCTCTCAGGGACTGTTTGTCGAATTGATCGCGTCGCATCGCGAGTCCTTTCACTCCCTGCCCTTTTTTTAGTCTGATGTTTGCTCGCCTTTTGTGCTGTCATCAGTAAGCTCTCAGAATTATGAGTGGGGGAGGAGAGCTAGAGGTCGGTCTCTAGCGGGATCAGCCCACAACCTTCCAGAATGTTCTTCTTCCCCAAATGCTTCTAACATCTCCATCAAGGGGTCACTTTTCCACATTTTCCTCTCTTTTTTTTCTACCACTGGCTGGTTTCCCAGTGGACTGGAAGGAAAGACAAGACAGACACATGGTTCTCCAATCTTTGCTCAGTTTCTCCGTGGAGTTCTTCTGTTCTTTCCCCTTCTTTTGTCAGTCTTGATTTTTTCCAATCCGTGTCTAATATACATCACCCCAGTCAATGGCTCATTATATCAGAGATATAACCTTCTTTGTCTCCCACTACGTCTGAAATCATCCAGTGCTCTTTTGAACTATTTGGAACATGCCAAAAGTCATGCAGTTCTTCAAAGATGAGAGACTGTGTACGGTTTAGCTTTTTGTCTGTCATTATAGGAGAAAAGTCATCTCAGCTGACCTCAAATTGCGCAAGGGACCTGCCATAACACCCCACACACCATTTTTTCCTAGTGGTCTCACATTCTGACTCCTGGGCTGCAGTGTGGGAGGATATCTGATTGAACTTCAACTTGCCGAAAGGCCTTCTATGGAAGTTTATAGGGCCCCTGAGCTATATCTTCAAATCCCTTAGGAGGAATAAAAATAGGCACAAATGAGACAATTGTATAAAGTATGTGGACATCATAGCTCAGATACTATGTTGGTAATAGATTTGCCAAGACACCAAAGTGATTTTATGCTTTTATCCAAAGCGACTTACAAATGAGTACAATGGAAGCAGTCAGAATCAAAGAGCAATTATACGCAAGTACATGTACAGTAGCAAGGATTTATTTATTTATCAAATAAATAGAAAGAAAACAAATAGAATAGAAAGTGATTATAATATTATTATTATTATAATATTATGAATACCATAGTATTTTCATACCCTAAGGAGTTTTTTTTTTTTATTAATTTGAACATTAAAAATGACTTTTTGATATTAATGTTATTTTGTTGAATAATAATCGGGTACAGTAAGATTTTTTGAAAGAAATTAATACTTTTATTTAGTGAGGATGCATTAAATGGACCAAAAATGACTGAAAAGACATTTATAATGTACATTTTTTTTTTTTCAAATAAATGCTGTTATTTTGAACTCTTTATAGATCATTCAACACTGATGATAACAATAAATGTTTCTTGAGCAGCAAATCAGCATATTTGAATGATTTCTGAAGTATAGTGTGACTCTGAAGACTGTAAACGTTAAGTAGTGATGGTGAAAATTGCTTTACCATTGTAGGAATAAGTTACATGTTAACACGTAACTTACTGTACAAGTACAACATTTTATTACATGCAATATTTCACAGTATTACTGTTTTACTGATTGCTCAAATAATGCAGCCTTAGTGTGCTTACGATACCCCTAAAAAACCAAAAACAAAACAAAAACACGTACCGATCCATTACTTTTGACCAGTAGTGCAAATAAAGCACATACCTGTATGTTAGCTGATCAAATATTTTTCACAGTGACTCCTAAACATGGAGCTATCGTGGTACAAGACCAAAACACTCTGAATGCTAATATTTCCCTCCACTTCTGAGAAGAAAAAGCAGATATTGCAATTAACCTAGAACCTGAAACATAAGCTAAACAGTAAGAGGACTCTAGCTGGATATCTCTGTGGAAACTCGAAGGGTTAGGACTGTGTTTGTGCTGTAAATATGTTTTGAGATAGCAGACAGAAGGCCATGAGGAAAGCCTTTATCATGTTTTGGTGGGAAAGAGAGACATTTTCTGTCTTAAACACCTCATTCCGAGAATATCTTATCCACCCTTTTTTCCCTGTAGGTCCTTTTGTCCCTTTCTCTCATGATCTGTATGATAGCCGCATTTAGCTTTGTCTTTGTACAGTCTGACCCTGAATCCTGAACTCGAAATGGAGTGATAGAAGCCATTTCCTGGAACTTGTATTGTTAGCTACTTTAAATCAGTTTAAACATGCTGTGTTTAAATGTAATTATTTGAATGTCCCCCCAAAATATGTAAACTATTTTTGAAGGCTTACACTTGAAGCTAAAGTAATAGTTAGGACTCATGAAGAAGAAAACAAGTCTGTATTAATAAGAAGTGCTCAGTGAGGCATGTTTGACATCTACTATTACACATACTTGATTTTAGAGATTAGAATAACCTAACTCTTACTTTGATGCCTCAAATCACTTTACTAAGAATTACTTCATCACCTACTGCACAATAAACAGACTTAACATTGACATTTCATTCTGGCATTTTGTAAAGATCTGATGTTAGTCATACTGTATTTGTCCACTCTGAGCACATTATTCAATGTCAGCTGGTCAACAGTGCTATTTACGGTCAGAAAAGTCCTGAGAAAGAGCGAAACGGCCAGAATAGATTCTCGCTGTGACTCTTTGTGGGAATTTTATGCACAATCGCACGTCGGTGTTGCCTCACATGCTTTGAACGCCATTCTATTCACAAAGGAGAAAGCCAAACAAAGCCAGAAATGAGTTTTTATAGGCAATCCAATTTAATTAAGCTCCATTTGATGATTTTCCATTAGCTCTTATCCAACATTTAAAATTCAAACAGATCTTTTAGGTGTTTCAAACTATTGTTTTGGTGTGTTTTTTAGTTAAATATTCTGTGTGAGGATAAGCAAAAAGTGTATTGACATTACAAAAGTTTAGATAAGCATGTATGCTGACACATTACAGTAGAATCTAAAGGAAGATTGTCCAGGACACATATCTGTGATCCTGCAGAGCCGGTTTGACTCATAAATGACTGATGTGTGTTGGCTGACTCACTGATTGGGTTGTTTCTTCTCACAGATCGCACAGAAATATGACCTACAGAAGGAGGAAGAGCTTCGTTTCTGGATCGAGGAGGTGACTGGAATGCCGATCGGAGACAACTTTCAGAAAGGGCTCAAGGATGGCGTCATACTGTGCGAGTAAGTTGGTAAACATAAATTGGCCATGCGGGCAAGGCTTCCCTGCTTGAAACAAAAAAACAGTTTTAACAAGCCTAAGCTAGTTTGCTGGCCTTAGATTTTCTCACAGGCTGGTCTATTGGTCAGTTCTGGGAACATTTCAGTTGGTCAGACTGGAAAAAACCACTTGTCTGACCAGCTAAACACTATTTGTGGCACTATTAAAGTCTTGACCAGACATAATGAAATGGCATACCAATGGCATACATTTGGGCTGAGACTATCTGTTTGGGTGACCAGTATGAAAACAATCATTATTTTGCCAATTCCATTGGGTGACGCTGGTAGAATCGAAATTACTTACTTTACACCTCTATTGTGCCCATTGAAGATGCTTGCAAAAAGAAATAAATTGAAATCATTCGTTGTTTTTATTCTTTTCAGATTGATAAACAAGCTTCAGCCTGGATCGATAAAGAAAATAAACCATTCACAGTTAAACTGGCATAAGGTAAATATCTCAGAGTCTCCTACGGTCTTTGTTTTCATCCAGATTAGCCCGTTTGAGAAGTAAGAAGCACTTTCCTTTCAAAGTGACTTACAATACAGCATACGAAATCACATTGTTGGCAAATACTAAGACAGGCAGAAGCTGCTAACAACTGCAGAAACACATTTAGTGTATATAAGCTGTAGTATCAGAACTCTTTACTTGCTGTAAGAATAAATGGACCCATTAATGCACTCTTTGACTCATCAACCAAAACTAACTCTTTTATCTGAAAATGAGGTAACCAATGATGTTATGGAGAAACAAACCCTTAATGTAACCATTGTACCCTCAGCTAGAGAACCTTGGGAATTTCATCAAAGCCATTCTGGCCTACGGGCTGAAGCCCAATGACATCTTTGAAGCCAATGACCTCTTTGAAAATGGGAACATGACGCAAGTCCAGACCACACTTCTCGCTCTGGCCAGTATGGTACGTTCTCAGTTCTGCTCAACCTGTGTCTTACATTGAATATTTTGTGTGATTTAAAGAAATATTAAAAATAAAGGGTTTCCTTGAGTAAATATAAATAGGTTCCATAAAATAAAATTAAATATTGACACCCTAAATTTTGCAACTATAAAATGTTTATTTCTTTTTCAACAGGCAAAGACCAAAGGCATGGAAACAAACTTTGACATTGGTGTGAAATATGCAGACAAGCAGCATAGACAGTTTGATGAAGAGAAGATGAAGGCTGGCCAGTGTGTCATCGGACTTCAGGTTATAGACACTATTCCTGGAACTTGTTGAATGTTTCTGCATGAGTGGGTTTAAAGGAAGCCTAATTATTGAGAACTGGTCATTCAGTTAATCCTTTTACCAGAATGGCACTCAAAGGATCATTCATTATGAGGTTTGAACCTCCAGATTAAAAATAGCGACTCAATCAATATCAGTGCAGACATGCCTCTGGGAAGGTTTTCTAAAGATAAAGGTTGACTGCAGGCCTGGATTGTTTGGAGAAAATTCAAGGTGAATCATCTACAGGGGTGTTTTAACCCAAGTGTTTCTGACTTTTGTTTCAGATGGGAACCAACAAATGCGCAAGTCAGGCCGGTATGACCGCCTATGGGACTAGGAGACATCTTTACGACCCCAAGACACAGACAGAGAAACCCTATGACCAGACCACCATCAGTCTGCAAATGGGCACCAACAAAGGAGCTAGCCAGGTATACCAAAACGCAGACATGTATCAACAATATATCAAACAAAAATGATCAAAAATGACACATTTACCATGTGTCTGTCTCCAGGCTGGCATGTCTGCCCCAGGAACTAGGAGAGATATCTATGACCAGAAGGCAGCTCTGCAACCAGTGGACAACTCCACCATCTCATTGCAAATGGGAACCAATAAGGTAGCCTCTCAGAAGGGCATGAGCGTGTACGGCTTGGGACGGCAAGTTTACGACCCCAAGTATTGCGCAACCCCTACAGAGCCCATGATTCATGCCAACGGAAGCCAAGGCACCGGGACGAATGGCTCCGAAATCAGTGATAGTGACTATCAGGCAGAATATCAAGAGGAAGAGTACCAGGGTGAATACCACGATGAGTACAGAGGGCACTACAACGACCAGGGCATCGACTACTAGAGAACGCTGCGGCGCTGTTAGTCAAAGCAGTATTAACATGATGTATATCAACAGAGCAAGTCTTTTGCTATGCCTTTTGCTTCTCACAGTTACCCCTTCCCTCCCAGCGCATGTGTTTGGGTAAACAATCGTGAGTGGTGATATCTCAAATCTGCCATCTTAACAATGGTGAAAATGATCTTTTATAGTTTCTTTTATAAAGTGTTTTTTATGAAGTACGGAGAACTGTAAAGAGAATTTTCTAGTTTTGCAGTACGATTCTTTGTTTTACACCATACGCCTTGTGTTTTGAGTTTATTTTGGCCTTGCATCTCGAGGCTAAACGTTATCGCTAGTTTTAAAGCTCATCCGCCATTAAAATCCCGCTCTGCTCCAACTGCTATATACTGAAAGCCTTCCTGAAGACATTCCTTCCTAAGTCATTCCATTTGGAGTCATTCTGTTTAGAACTCCAAATGCCTGGTATTGTTACAAGCTTACAAATGTTAGCGTTTTAAAGATTAGCTGACTGGACGACCAAAAAATAAAAATCCCCCATTGCTTAGTTTTTTGTGCCATAATGTTGGAAAATCTTTCCCATTATATTTATTGTCCTGCTTTTCATTATAAATCTTCTGTCATGTGGTTCTCTTATGAATAAATTCTTAATTCTTATAAATAAAGTATTGATTGTCTACTATTATTTTGACCATTATTGCCTTTAAATTTAAATATAGCTGCTCGGTTATCTATAAATTCTAACTGATTTCAGTTTTATTAAGATTGAATAAAACATTTTCTCCTTTTTCCTTGTAGTCAGACTGGTTCTCTGCTGTTGTCCTGGTGAGGTGTGGTTTCGGCAATGGCTCTGATTTTGTTATTTGGTTTTTTGCTCTTATATCTTTTATGAGGGTGAATTGAAGTGGCACAGGGCCTTAGATGTGCGCTGGCTCTGCCCAAGTATCACAACGCAGCCATAAATCATGTGTTTTTGAGGCTACCCTCAGAGGCGTTTGGAAGCTGCTCCTCGTGTCGATAGCCCAGAGTTTCTGGAAACAGTTATATAACCACAAAAAGCAGCGAAAACCAGAATCTAAAGTAGAGCAAGTCAGTGTTCAAGCACCAGTTCATAGAACGATTGCATTTTGTGCATATGTATGGGTTTTTAAATGAGTTACTGAAAAGCACCTTGTTTGTGTCCTGGGAAATAAAAAAATAAAAAAATCATACTCTGCATCTTTTCATCCTAAACCTTCAATTAAGTCAATGAAATGAACTTGATGACTTTACAGCTCGGCTGATGTCCACGGAGGGATTTGGAACGAGTTGCACACCACTGAATTGAATTACGCTTCCCATGCCATGACCTTTCTGCATTCTTACTGGCCGCAGTGTCAACCAAAACGTGACGGAATGGTAAAGTTGTGATGGAACGTTCCAGACGTATTGGACCAGTTTAAGTTGGGTTGAGGCTGCAGACTTGAACCGAGAGCAGAAGAGGAGAGAGCAGCAAATAACATGTTAGAGTTTCATGTTGCTTTCTGGGTCAAAACATTTGGTTTCCATAGTGATTTGAAGGCCAATAATATGTAAGAATTCTCTTCAATGCGTAGTCACGCCAGTGGTTGCAGTTGTAAATGATGAACCGAGAGTCTACTAATTTAAGTAACATGTTAGTGCTTAATCTGGGCATCAGTGAACTCGGTTGAACTGCTATTGTGTAAGTATTGGGTCCACATATGAGGGGAGGACCACATAAAACTACCCATGTGTACAGGACAGTGAGCAAACAGCCAATCGGCTTCATGAGAAAGCAATGGCATTCACTCCAGTGCTGCCCCCTGCCCCTCCCGACTTTGTTACGGCGGGATAATCAGCGCTTTGTGCTCCGGGACAAAAACACAAGACTCAATTAGAGAGAAGGTCTGAAAAAGACTGTTACCGCAGCAACCTCTGAAAGCCTTTAAAGGCAGACGGGAATTCAACCGGTGTTGCAGCTTTTGTATGCTTCGTCACGCTGCTAACTGTGCCACCCTTGTGCCAGTATAGGGGCCCAGGGCCAAAACCTTGTGCAGTCTATGCCAGAACTTCAGAGAGGGTCATAAGGTAGTTGGTGGTGTTTGCTAAGGCAAGCATCACTATTACTGCTCATAGAAACCATAACACTAAGTATTTAACTTCAGCATGTAATTCCTCCTGCACTGTTTGTGCTACAGACATAAATTATGCCTCAAATCATACAGGAAGTTGTCGAAAGTTGTGCAAGTACTTTTCTTCACTAGCAGATGTTAAAATAAACCAGAAATACCACGGATTTACACTAAAGGAGGCACCCAAACCAACCTGGCAACCTACCAGAACCACCAATAATGATACAGATGCCAATCAGGATGGCAATAATGATTCAAGCATAGCAAGTGTTGCAAAAATACAGATTCTGATAGAAGAAACCAAAAGTGATGCAAGATATGAGCTATGCTGGAGCTTATGCTTCACAGAGATCAAAGTAGCTCCCAAAAAATAAATTTGGTCAGCTGTGTAGAGGCAAGCTGGACCTAAAAACAATAAAGAGTAAAAGATGTGTTGAACCAGCCTGGAGTTCATTAGCAGATCAGCTCAGTTCCTCAGGCTGAGCCTCGCTGCAACGGGCCTGGAATGAACAGAGCGGGGAGAGGATGAAGAACAAAGATACACTGATCCACAGACAAACACGCTCCGAGGAATTGTGACTACTGATCACCATTAATTCATTACTCGCAGTAGAGAAAACAGGCCTGGTGAGAGAGCAGTGAGAGTATGTGAGGGAAGATTGTTTGTTTGTCTCTCCAGCCCAATGTGAAATGTGTTCAAGCAGCAAAAAAAGCTAAACAAGCTGCCCGTTTTCTGAAAATCTGGCTGCGTTTGCTTTAGGAACAGTGTTGGGTATAGTTACTTTGGAAAGTAGTTAGTTAAGTTACAACGTTACCATCAATTAAAAGTAATCAGTTATGATACAGCGTTACCTATTCATAAAAGTAACGCGTTAGAGTACTCATGCGTTACCAAAAATTAAAAGCCGTTTGGCTCACACTGACACAGCCCTCGGCCCCTTTAAATGCACCTAGAAGTCGTGACTCCCGACAATGAATAACGTCAGTCATCCGACTAAATTAACACTGCAGGATAACAATAACAGGAAAGACAGTCAGCAATAGGTTATTCCACATGGCGTTTTATTTATTTATTATCACAGAACATATTATTAATCAAAATTCGCACTTACCCAGCCCGGGTAGCCTAGGCTACTGTATATTATGAGCACCACAAGATAACTCCTGATTTTTCTTTAACTTTAAATAATGCAGTTATCAAAGTACAAGTATGCTTACTTGTAAACACAACCTTAAACAGGCTTGCAGATTTAAATCCATTTAGAAATGATGAACAACCAGCCAGCCAATGATCTAACAGAAATTAACAGCTGCCTGTCAAACAAAAATGATAACAAACCGAATTAAATCCTTCACTGCCACACAGGCAAATGACAAATCGCTTAATAACCGAACTAATTATTATTAAAGTGTCACTCACAGTCACAAGCCTAAATTCGCTGTAACACAGTCCTCTTACATTTACTCTTCAAAGTAGTGATTAAAACGTAGCAGAAGCAGATTTTCGAAACGTTTGTCCGACAGTCGATTTCTTTTTCGTTGACAAATTGAAAATAATGTGCGTACTTGTACTTCCATAAACCAAACGCTGTCCTCTCTGCTATCTTGCCGGGAGTTCGAAAAAAAAAAAAAAACCCACACACACTAGGGTTAGGCGCAGGGCACAGACGCATCACAGCCATTGACTTTACGATCACAGAGCTTCGGCTCCGCTGATACATCCGCAGGTGGCACAGTAGACCTAGGCATACTGTCTGACAAAAAGCAGGCTGCAGTCGGGATTTTCCTTTCCTTAAAATAACGGATTACTTAAAAAAAAAATAACGAAGTTACTGATTACTTACGCACGAAACTAACGCGTTAAGTTACACATTCCAGGAAAAAAGTAATAAGAGTACTCTAACGCGTTACTTTGTAACGCGTTACCCACAACACTGTTTAGGAATGCTTATTATATCCATACAGGATTGCCTCAGTTTTCTTTCAACCAAACCATTGAATCAGTTTAGATTTATATTTCGCATTATTACGATCATTATAGTAGGTGAACGATTGAGAAGTGGGCTTTAATGAGAACCACAGATGGTTTATAGCTGCTCTCCCAGTTTAAATTTCCCTGCATACAAGCTGAAACCATGTGTCCGTGACATCCGAGACGTCCTCACATGCCTGTGGATATTTTGTTTTTTTTTAGCAGTACGCTCACTTTCCCTGGCCACTCCAAGCCTCTGAATTTCAGAACCAGGAGTTCAGTATAGATTCTTCTCCTTTCAAATGCTACCAAGCGGCCTCTAGCCATCTCCATTTATCCCCCAGATACTTAACTCTAAAAGGAATGGATCTTTTCTCGACGGAGAGGAGGAAAACCGTGCTGTATGTTGAAATGCCAAAGGTTTACTTTATTAATTAAAAGGAGTTTCTGTTATAGTACCTCCTGTTAATCTAAAACAGATGGATTTGAGTTGGGAATTATATGTTATCTCCAGAAAGCCCCAAAATAACTTACTAAAGCCCAGGTAGAAGAAGGCGCATTTACAGGAAGGTGAGCACGTTTTAGGACTATCTGTAAACAATGCCACATATTTTATGACATAAGCTGAACAATACAGGCCACATTTCTCCAGCATGATGTGAACCCTCTCATATTAAGTCAGCTTATAAAAAGAAGGTACGACTCCCTCTGTTTTACAAGCAATTAGTTAACTAGTTCTATTTACAGGCGGAAAACAGCACAGGAATTATAATCGTCCCAGAGTTCATCAGGAGCCACACAGTGGAAACCACACATGGGAAATATTACCCATTTATAAAAGATTTCTAAATAAGTATTTAATATTTCTAAAAACATATATTCAGAACAGAATATAAAAAAGCTAATTGCACCTTTATACTTTATACTTTATATATATATATATATATATATATATATATATATATATATATATATATATATATATATAATATATATATATATATATATATATATATATATATATATATATATATATATATATATATATATAATATAATATATTATACTTTATAGCAGGACTAAGCTTCCATAGATATTTAACTCAAAATGAAATCTAAATTGATGCTATTTACTTTCTAAACACACTTTATTGGAAATATTACTAACTAACCAACTAACTAAATAAATGAATAATTTAAAAAAGAAGATTTTATTCATGTTGATGTCTGAGTATTTTTCACTGAAGCCCTAGATGGTTCTTTAGAGATTAAAAATACTCTTGACTTTATTTTAAATCAGGATATTGGTTGTTGCGTTCTTTAAAATTCCAGTACATAGATTGTTTTTCTAAAGAACTGGACTGTAAAAATTATTTGTAGAACTTAGAAGAACTCTAATGCCTGCAAAACTGTTTTTGGTTCTATTAGGAACCTTAAAGAGTGTAGATGTAATGCATTGGTGGATGTCATATGAAAGCAATGGAAGCACATTTGCAGATGCATTAACTTTAGATTTACAACAAGAGCAACACAGGCATTTACAGCCCCGGGGATTATGACATGCTCTCAATTTCCATAAAAGATGAATCGCCAACCAGAGAGGAATGTCTTCGCACATTGAGGGAAGAGTAGCACACATGTGAACAAAATCTGAGACATAGTGGTAGAAAGGAAATAGGCGCTCACTTTGGCAGTGAATCCACTGAAAGAAAAACAGACCTTCTTACTGTACCTTTTTTTTTTTTTGGTGTGACTGGCTGGCATTGTGCCACAAAGTCCAGTCTGTTGCATGAGCCATTTTGAATGGCTTTGTTAAAGAGGAATTCAGCGGAAGAGCCCAGACCTCACTGGTCTAAGTAATGCAAAGGTTCTGGAACATTACATAACCTAGCTATGAATGCATAAACCACTGCTCTTATACTCTCTCTCTCTCTCTCTCTTTCTCTCTCTCTCTCTCTCACACACACACACACACACATCAGTATTTTTCAGACTGCAGGACTGAGGTGGAGTTGATCCAAACAGAGGGTTGTCTGTAACTCTGAGCCTGTTTTCCTTTAAGGGAGGAATGTTCGTCTGGTCAAACAATCACGTTTTTGCTTAGGTTGTTGTGAAAGAACAGAACTAGTTTGGATTAGTTAGTGGTTCTTGCTAAAGGTTATATATATATGATATTTGTTTGTAATGAATTTATATAGCCATACATACATTTAATCTAATTTTAAATATCTAAACAAATGTAAAGAGTCCCACTGGTGTCAGTCAATATGTCGACTGATATGTATACGATGCCTGATTGATATTTCGCCAGTGGTCTGACAGAGCAAATCTTTATCCCCCCTCGGATCTACTCTGATTTCTCCATTTCAGCAATATTGGCATCATGACACGATGTGTTTTGCTGTAGCCTCTCTCTAAAGTTGGTAAAATTTTCTTTGTTGTGTACTATGTATATATATATATATATATATATATATATATATATATATATATATATATATATATATATATATATATATATATTAGTGCTGTTAAATGATTAATTGTGATTAATCACATCCAAAATAATTTTTGAGTGTGTACTGAATATATATATATATGTACACAAAAACACGCATGTATTTATGTAAGAAAAATTTGTTATGTATATATTAATCTATAATAAAATAAATAACTACAATAAAATATAATAATATAAATGAATATACATGTAAATATTTTCAATATATTAAACTATAACAAAATAAATAACTCGAATCAAATATAATGATGTAAATGTATAAATGTATATACATGTAATATATTTTATGTGTTTGTATTTATATAGAAATAATACATCAACACAGTACATATACATATAGTATGCAAACAAAAACTTTTATTTTGGATGTGATTAATTACGATTAATCATTTGATAGCACTATTATATCTATTTTTATATGACAAAAACAAGAAAAAATATGTGAAAAATACAAAAAAATTATTGCATATAAATTCACAGTTTAATGATTACTATACACATAAGTTAACTTTTAAGGAAAAATTGTTTATAAATAAACTAAATAATGTTTAAATACTTTAAAATGTCGAATATATTTGGCTACATGTCAAATAAATAAATGCTTTGGAAAAGCATATTTTGCAAAAAGCACTTTCTACATCTTTTTCAATTATTATTATTTGTATTTTACAATTAGTTTCATATAATTATGAAATATAATTTTATCCACAGTGATGCAAGTGCTGGCGAAACTTAAAATAGAGCCTGATTTATGCAACAACATATCCACTAATGATTTCCTCCTGAGGCCCCAAAATTGATTCCAGATAATTTGACACTCATAAATGTCTTCAGGCATTGTGAGTTCAAGAAACTGCACATTGTACATTGGCAGGCAGCACAGAGACTATTAATAAAATAAAGCTCAAAGCAGCTTTTACTCAAGTCAGGCCTATTTCATTGTTCCTGTATGTGTTAGTTAAGTCAGCCCGCTCTGTGTTTCCTCAGGAAGAGCCTCGGAGGATGGAATCCTTTCCTCATGGAGCCTGATAAAGTGGAGGGTGGAGTGTGACACAGATGGAGGAAAATCATGTCACTGTGGTGATGGATTTCATTTACACAGGATTTGGCATTTGGGAAGTGAATGATCTGGAACCATGTTGGGTTGTGAAAGTCAATGCTAAAATTAAACGTACTTTATTAATCTGATTACAGTAATTACTAAAGACGTCTCACTTTGGATGTGGGAAGTGAGAACTCTTATTAAATCTGTGCTTGTATTGCTCCTGTGCAAAATCACAATTGCACCACTAGGGGTGAACTGTGTAGATTGACTGCTCTCTGGTGGTGAGTAGAAAAAAATGCATTTTTATTTATAATTTGTAAAAAATAATGTGTTGTAACCTCTTGGCACCTGTCCAGATGCTGAATCATACCTTGTCCTGCCCTCATAAAGGTTTGGCACCTGCCTGTGTGTGGACCACAGGCTGTGGTGCGGATTTATCATGCATTTTTGGAAATAAACTGCCAAATGTGACGAACAAGCTATTCTAGTGCCCTAGTTTATTCACCATAGGGGGTCAACATTTGAACAGCCCACCTGTTTGTTCGGTCAATATAATGTGAACTTTGTGTGTAGGCTATATACCAAACATCAGGTTAAATTATAATCCAAGTTTCTGAAAAGTAGCTTTAAAAGTTGCAGTTGTCTTTTGTAAAGTGGCATGGTGTGGGAAAATAACTAGGGCTTTTTAAAATCACCAAATATAGCTACAATTATTTTCCATTTTTAAAAGAAACTTTAATCTCTGACAAAGCTTGGATCATCTGTGGGAAACCCCTTTTACCTGCTATCCAGCATATTCATGAATGGGGGGAAAAATGTAAAAATATTTCCTAAAAATATCCGAATAATAAGAAAGGCGATTAGAGGAGAGTACTGATGGACGGTGCTTCATTAAATAGTTTGCCATGTGGTTGGAGTGCAGTGGTGTGTGGTTCTGACCTAGCTATTTTTAGCTGTGTGGGACAAAAATAAAAATGGCTCAAATTTTTCCAGATGATCATCTAAATACGTCCTGCTTATGGCAGAAAAAAGAGAAAAACAAAAATGACCAAAAGGAACCTTTATACTTGGGGATGTACTAAATAAAGTTTTAATACTATTATTAAAGTCCGCATGAAATCAAAATAGCACATTGCTAGTCTTGATGTAACCGATTGATCCGTGCAAGTTAATCCTCTGAAGAAAAAGACTGCTGGCATCAACTTTAAAATTTCAGTGCTTAGTTACATTTACGAACAACAAAAATCAAAGAGAGGTCTTCACGAGTGTCGTGAACGAATAGGTTGTGTCCAATTAATCTTTTAGGTGAGCAAATTGTTCTCGACTCTTAAAGGGATAGTTTACCCCAAAATGACACAACATAATTTAATTAAGAATTGTTAATGTAGAATTGTTGAATAAATTATGTTCTTTTGTTTTCTTTTTGCACAAAAAGTATTCTGGACTCGTAGCTTCATATAATTGAAGTTGAGCCACTGATGACACATGAGCACCTTTCACGCTGCCATTACGGAAAATACATGTGTAATATGTCCCGGCAATTGTTCCCGGGTCACTAGATTTTGCCCTTTTCACACTGCCAGTGATTACCAAGAATATGTGCGTGCATTCACACCATAGACTGTGTTTCACACACAACCCGTAATGGTCCCGTAAAGACACGTGACATCAGGATGTGAAAGTTAACGCACGTTAACTTTCACTTAAGCTGGAGAAGGATCTCAGATTCAGCACGGATAGTGAGGAGCTAACTGATCTCTTCTTTATTACAGTTTGCACTAGGGGTGTCCATGGTTAACCGGTTAACCGATTAACCGTTAAAAATTGTGTAACCGAGTGAAACATTTTGCTCGGTTAAGTGACGTCAATGGCGTGCATTGAATTTAGTTGTAATAAATTTTTGCACCACCAGAGACCGCCAGAGCGCTCCCAGACATTTGTAATGTCCACAAGAAGAAGTCATTTTTCTAATATGAAGCGGGGCTAATACGAGTGACGGGGGCAAAATGCAAGTATTGCAATACAGTGCTTAGATATACTTCAAGTACAACCTCGTTGTTGTAATCTCAACAGCCAACACCCGGGCATCATTAGGCCGGTCAGGACACACTGGATGCGTGGCGAAAGCATCTCAGCTGCGTGGCGTGTCTTTTTTTAATTCGGTTCCCATGTTAACAGGTTAGAGCTTGCCGACTGCCTGCGTGAGACGCGTGGCTCAGGCGCGGCTCGACGCGTGCATGCTAGAAATAGAACCGACGCCTTGTTGGAAGCGTTTCCAGGCAAAGTATAATAGGAAAATATGTTTATATGTCATTTTGTACAAAAATACATATTAATTCATGACATTTTGATATTTGAAAGTCTATAGGTTGACATAAATTCAGATATAAATGTAATTTAAATAAATAAATAAATAATTATCGATTTTCAAATAATGTACGTGTCAAACATAGTCATAGTCATAGCCTTAGCGAGGCGGCCGCGGAGTCTGCTTGTTACCTTTTGCCTTATACATTTTAGGCTTATTCTCAAATTCAGATTGTGTTAATGAGCGGCATTATTAGGCAGTTTTAATAGGACAATTTGACCGGAGAGATTAAATTTTGTCGGACATTCCTTTTTTTTTCGGCCAATGTCCGGAAATTACTATGGTTATGGTTACTATGGCACACTATGGTTAACCGAGTATTAACCGCTAAGGGCCTCGGTTAACGGTTAATGAAAAACTTGAGAACGTGCAGCCCTAGTTTGCACATATTTTTTTAGTTGCCTTCAAAACACCCGCTAAAAGTGTCATCATTACGTCACACCTTTTACAGCATTGGTTCTGGCTTTTGTTCACATAAAGCTTACTAGGTCCCCGACCCGGGTTCAATCCTGAATTAATCCTGGACATGTTTGCATTCACACAGAAGGTGACCCGTTAATGTTCCGGGTCCAACATGCAATTTGAGCTCGGAACATGAGGATGAATAATTAATGACATCATTTTCAATTTGGGGTGAACTAACCCTTTAACCCTTTAACTTTTTCGTTCACTTAGGCACTGACTCTTTTCCTGACTCACAAGCCAATAGCGGACTGTAAGAAAGCATCACATTGGTTGGATCTACTAAACGAAGCTCGATGAAACCCTGGCAGCGGACTAATGGAGGAGAGTTTTTCTTTGCAGGGAAAATTCTTATTACATTTCCTGAAGACTGTTTTTTTTTTTAAACAAATTAGTTGAGAGAATGATTCAGTCACTCAGATTTTTTTTTTTTTTTTTTTTTTGCCACCTAATGTTACTGGTGTAACGATAACCTGCAGAAACGGCCCCTGAATGAATCCTGTTAGTGAATACATTTAAAAGACTCGACTCGCTGATGAATCAAACTTCCCACCACAACAGATGACAATATCCGTGTGTGAATATCTCTTTAAGAATGAAGCTGAAATTGGATCCTCTCGTTCCCTTACTTCCACCACCACATACAGCAATCATTCTCAACATGCTCTCAACGACGCGCGCTATAAAACCCACTCGGATCGCAGATTGAGATTATTATAAGGACCACCAGTTTTATCTGTTTGATATGAAATCATGCATTTCATATCGCCGTGGAGGGAGGAAAATCATGCATGTGTCTAATTGACGAAAAACAAGGATTTGTTTCATATCAGACCATGTTTTCAGACACCATGCACAACTAGCCAGCAGACGATACCATTGATGATCGATAAGAGGTAAACATATGGTTAACGCATGTATTTCGTTATATTAGATCATATTTTAATGCACAAGCGTTGTGTTTTCAGTCAGTATTGCGTTATGATTTGGCCTAAAGAAAGCAGCAGGCATGTTGATAACACGAGTCAATATCCGTCCATCGCAATGTTTTTTACATAGCTTTAGTAGAGATGTGATTCAGGATTTGTGTTTACAGGCTGTCAGTGCTGAATTGCGGTTTTTGATGTATATTCAGCAAGCATTCATCTTAATAAAATGTTCATCTAAGCACAAATGTATACAATTATATGTGTGCATGTGTTACACAAGCAATGCGGTTCAATGCTGCACACCAGCTGGAGTTAAATGACCGAGTTTATTGACAAACGTAGGCTTCAATATCATCTAAAAGCCAAACTCTGAGTGGAATATTTGAATATTTATATTCATGCGTGCGAGTCTACGGTGAAAATACTTGTCAGTATGAAGGGAAACATTTGTTCAGGTTTGCGATTAGAAATCATAAATTTTCTCTGTATTTAATGGACATGCTAAATGCAAACTTTTTTAACGTATTCGGCATTTTTCATTTAAAAAAAAAAAGTTTCTGACTTCTAAAAACTAATTTTCTGCTGAGGTCTTTTATTCTGCTCTTCCTTATTTTGGTTTACTTTCAGTTTTGAGAGCTGTGATGTGTGTACAGTATATACAGATACCAAATTAAAATGATTTATTTTGTTCTTTTATAATCATGTAATGTTCTTAGAAATGTAATATTTGTAGTCATGCATTGTTTTGGAAAACATTGATGCCATTTTTTTTTAGGTTTGATTTGATTGGCTCTTAAATGTCATGTGGTACAACTCAAGCAATGTTTAAAATTCTTTTGCTGACAAAAACGAAGACAAAATCAAATTTGTAATTAATAGATCTGCAATCCATTGATCAATTTTATGAAACTACAATGGTATTGACATCAGATACCATCATTATACCATGGTATCTGCCATAAAGCATATAGTATATAGGCCAATATTTGATAGTGTGATAAGTAAAAAAAAAACAAAAACAAATTCTAAATCGTGTTTTTTCAGGCCTTTAAAAAAGAAAAGAAAAAAAAAAAACTTTTTTTTTTTTTTTTTTTCTGTATACATATGTTTGCTTGTGTACTTGGTAGATTGTGTCAGGCTGCTTTTGCACTGCAGTTTCCTCATGGGTTTAATAAAGCATCCATTTAGCTATCCATCCATTATGCTGCTCTATGAGCCTTTCTTTACACAGCAGATCTTTCATTCATAAGGCAGCACTGCTTCTCTTAATCTATGATGCATTTTTTCAATGCACTAAACTAAAGCATGCCAGCAGTGCAGCTTTGTCAATGCTGTGATCTGCCACCCACATGACAAACCTGTGCACCAGTAAGGAAAGCATGTTAATCTACCCAGTCATACATTTTTTTTCAAAAGTTTTTACTATTGGCTTTTAGTTTCTTAAACTGCATGTTCACAAATGAGATACATGTACATGGAGCAGAAAACCTGCAATCACCCTTGTTCATCTGTGAAAACTGCTGAACTTCCTGTTACTATTGCTTTATGGCCTCTTTGGACATCTGCCCTTCACCCGTATAGGAACTATAGTACACCCACCCTCACCCCTCCTCTATGTGTGCATGTTGCCTATTGCTACATAAGGAACATCTAAATTTAGAGGCCGCATGTTTTTTGACTCTTATCGCCACATGAGGAGATGTGCTGATGTCAAAGTCTCTTAGTTTAGCTGTTTGACCATGTCCGAAATAATGTTGACTGCAACTCCATTGATTATGACCGCTTTAATTCTTGTTATGTGTTCATTAGATAAGTTTGCAGATTTTCGACCAGCTTTGTTACAGTGTGTATAGTGGTTGGCTGATATGGATTTTGTGATGACTGCTATAAAGTTGATATTAATTATATTACACCATTTCGTTTAAATAACATGCATACCAGTTGCTACAATTAAATTGAATACATTTTCTAATTTTAATAAATTAGAAAATTAATTGCAAAATATTGTAACTTGATAAACTTCTTGATTCTGTAGTACACCTATAGTAGTTTTCGCAAATAAAGAAATGTTTAAAAAAATAAATAAATAAAAAGGAAGTAAATGCTAACTAACATTGCATTCTGTAATCTTGTAAGGTTTTGGACATTCAGAATAATTTTCTTAAATAAAGACCGGGCAATGCTAATTTTACATTAATTACACATCATAAATTGAAGTTAATAAATATAGCACGGTATAGTTTGTTTGTAATCAATGATTTATAGATTATGCTTACGTCTACAATCATAACAAACAGGACAACTTATCTGCAAAAAAAAAAAAAAAAACTAGTGTACCACTAGTTTCCTGCACCCTGATTCCTGTTTATTTGTCAGCAAAAATCTGCTGGATGATACAAAACACATTATTTTGCATTATCCGGAAATCATTGGACCGCTTCAGGGCTTTTCTTTCTCTTGTTTGTCTAGTCATGTAGCAGCAATTTAAAAAATAATTTTGTGTTTCTAGTGCATAGACACAGCCAAGTTTGTCAAGCCTGTCTTGCCAGCGTTGAATTCTCTCTTTAAAGAGCCACACAAATGGGAAATCAAAAATTACCTGTATTACAGTGTATGATGTAGCTGTCCATCAGTGTAAACAATGTGCAAAGTAATTAAACCAAAAAGTACACGATTTATAAAGTTACTGGCTTCTAAAGTAAGGAGTCAACTCTGAATCGCTGAAACGAGTCGTTATAGATTTCAAATCTTTTGCCCATCTCTATGTACGTCACTAGGAGCACTTTGCATAATAATCTCCGCCTACTGTCTTGGGAGAAACGGAACTCTGACCTGCCCCACCCCCCACACAGACGCTCCGGTTGGTGTAAGAGCCTCATGTCGAGGAGACCGTTTGTTTTATTTTCACTGCCAAAGAATGAAGATCAGAAGAACCAATGGCTAAAATTCATTTTCAACACAATACCAGAGCAGTACAACAAATCCCTTTTGTTGTGTTCTCAACATTTCACTGATGACTACTTTTCTAATCTCGGTGAGTACAGCGGGATTTTCAAAGCGTTTGGCCATAAAAGATGGTTCATTACCAACTTTATTTAGAACAACGAGCATCTCCGAATCACAACGCGAAGTATGATTATGAAGTTATGTGTCTGTTTTCTCCCGAGTGTCTTATCAGTATGTGTGCTGTCTGCAGCCTTTGTTTGTGCTGATCGTCATGTACAAACACGTCATTAAAATGAAGTGTAACTCCGTGAATACTCAACGAAGAGACATGAGAGAGATATCTATAGAAAGCTTGACATGTCTACTTTAAAACTAAACAAGTGCTGCTAACAGATATTCTGTGATAAAGTAATCCATATGAAAACAACGCGATGTCTGTTTTTCACGTCTCCCTTCGTTATATCCAATGTGACCACGCCCCCGCGCTGAACGCGCTATTCAGATTCAAACTGAAGCGCGCGGCTTGAATACACACACACACAGAAGAAAAAGCAGCGAGACTGTTCAAGTTTTTTATTTTACTGTTTGCTTCGCGATGAGAGGAATAAGACATAATTCACCCCAAACAGATGCTAACGCATAGTTTACCGTGGAGGTGTGTGCGGAACAACCAATCCAAACTGCTTATGTTAGTTGACCAATCAGAACACAGTATGCTACTGAAAGGTGGGGTTTAAGGAAACTGAATCTTTTGAACAGCTTCGCGCGAACCGTTTGGGGATCTCTGAGAATTGAGGTAATTTTAAAAGGATATTTTGACAAAATGACAATGTTTTTTAACCTTGGATGGATTTAAACCTAATGTAAAGGACTTATAAACAGTGATAGGAAGCTTAGAATTTTCATCTTACTGGCTCTTTAACTAACCCAATGTAGACACATTTGCTGAACCAGTGGTATTTTGGGGTGGAACCGCTTTTTTTGTCCACTTATTGGGAGACTGGTGTAGGGAAACCTACAGTTTGTTACCACTAGTGGTGAAGAAATGACACACTTCACCTTTTGGGATATTGAATATTGAATTTAGGGAGGTGGGATTGGCTATTGTTTGTTTTAGCAATAATGAGCAAGTTAAGGCATGTGAGGATGTGTGAATGACCTCCTGTGTGAATGACCTCATTTGTTTCATTTGCATCTCTGCTGATATGCAGATCTCCTTTCATGACCGTTGGAAGTCTGCTTGTTGTGACATGTAAAAACATTAGAGACTGTGTGCTGCAGATGATGGTTTAACGGCTACATCTGCCATTGATGTGTCAGTGTTGAGTGGACATTCATTAGTTGTTTTTTGTAATTATTGTTTCTCTGCTGAATGTTTATAGTGTAGATGACCTTAAAGCTAGTAAACCGATTAAAAGCCACAAAAGTCCAATTTCCTGGTTTTCAAAAGTGTGTCAGTTTCTTCTCGCTACACTCTCAGTGCAATGGGTTCATGTTTTGTGTTTTTCTCTCGTGCTTTGAACACTTTTAGCCTCAGGTAAGAGTGCGATTCATGTTTTCCATTAGCTGTTATGGGCCAGAGGTCTTGAAAGTAGATCAGCAGGAGATGTTATGAGCTATTAGATGCCTTGTGGAAGATGTCTTGTAAAACAACCCTTCTTCCTTGAGGTTTCTTGAATTTCCCGGTCTCAAGGATATATATGTACTGATATTAGTAATATTGTATATATAATTATATGTATATTGTTATTATTATTTTATTATTTTAATGTGTTGTAGTGCCAATTATTGAATGATACAGTGAATTAAATGCTTGTTTACAGATGAAAGGTTTAATCAAGTGATGTGATATTTGATATGGTCTAACCTCTAACTAGATTTAGTCCAGCTAACCATTTAAACATTAACCCAGTGCCTTTTTCCTCAGATGATTAACCATATACACTTGCAGGAAAAAAGGTACAAAAGTTACCACTGGGATGCTACCTTTTCAGAAGGTACACCTTTGTACCTGATTTACCCCTAAAGGATGCAAGATGTTAACTTAAAGATGCATATAGTATTACCTAAATGATACATATCTGTACTTAAATGGTATACATTAGTAGTTACTGCTCCAGTTACGAATTTTGTACCTTTTTTTCCCCTGAGTGCATGAAAGACACTTTGTACAGGAAGTGAGAAAAGCGCAGGCGAGCATGAATTCGATCTACTGTATGTCTTTTGCTCTTTGTGCTGAATGATTGAAACGCTGTGATTATTTTAGCCCAAGGTTTATCATTATGGATCACTGCTTTCTAACTTTGTGCCTCAAAGGGGATATGTTTTTTTGGTGCACAATCACTGCACCAGACTGCAAGAGAAACTGTTTGAAAACATGACGAGGACAAGGTTGACATTTAGAGCTAAGCTCAATATGATCTGTACATACAGTACTTCTATAAAGGATTACGTCTAATGCCATTTATGACACTGAAGCCCACTTTTGACTCCAGAACAGTTGTCCAACCATTATGTGTAACACGTCTGAGATTTTGGAATGGTCAACCAACTCTTGCATCACTCCTGGCAGCATTAATATCAACCAATATGATGCTTTAACTAAGTCTGAGAGGACCGATACTGTGACACTTCCCACAGCCTTTATTCGTTTTATGAGTGCAGATAAAGACGTGGGTTTTGCATCACCTCGTTTCCCTTTGCTAGCACAGTAATGGTAGAGGGCATGTCTGTTAAACATTTACTTTGCCTCTCTCCTGGAACGGTGAGTTTTCCGTTGTGTGATTTCAACGGGACATTGATGTTCGTGTCTTATTCTAAATTTTTTTTCTGCTCTTTCTCTTTCAGTGGGGTCGGGTGGCCATGGACCCCTTCAGCCAGCTGATCCTGCTCATCTCGGTGGTGAGTTTTTGCACTTTCCAGTGGCTTTTTCACAGCGTGAGCCCCTGGGTATCGTCCAGAATCAGCCCTGGCTTCCTCAAACTCTCCCACAAACAGAAGATCGAGTGGAACTCAAGGTACACAAACATGATTTGTGCCGTCTGTTGGAGTGCTGGGACTAGTTCTGCATTTCTCTTTCCATGTATTACCTTCTCATGTTCAGGGTTTCTTAAGTTTAAAAGAGTAACTGTAAGCTGTATGTGTTTGATTCACTAAAAAGAACTGACTCACAAGAGTCATGTGTTTAGGAATCGGACTGCACTGGTTGCACGGTGTGGTTCTGATTCATTCAAAGAACTGACTTGGAAGACTAATTAATTTTGGAGTTGAATACACATAACTAGTTGCACTGTATATGTTTGACTTGCTAACAAGGTCCAGCTCAAAATACAAATTTGTTCAGGAATCATTTAGAAAACAGGTCAACCTGTGTGGTTTTGATTCACAAAAAATAAATTATATAATTTATATATTTATATAATATATTATAAAGAGTTGTTTAGGGATTGGACTACTGTGGTTGCAGGGTGTGGGTTTGGTTCATTAAAAAGAACTTTTGGTCAGAAATCAATTGGAATATCTCCGCATACTGAATGCTTTACTTAAAACAACCAGTCATTTGTTAATAAATCATATTACACAGTTTTATTTTTTTTATTTTTATATATTTACTAAGAAGAACTGGGTCAAAAGACTCAATAGCCGCATTTCCACTGTCGGACCAGTGCGAGCCAGGGCTTAAAGCGGGCCGGCGGGGCTCATAGCCTCGAGCCAGCAGCACCGAGGCCAGAATAGCGCAGGGTTTCCACAGTCAGGGCCTGAAGCTCCGCTGCGGGTCACTAAAACACGCCCTTTGCACGCCTCTCAGAACAACGTTTCACCAACAAAGAGAAGTTATCAGAAAACTAAGAAATAAGTCACTGGAACATGCGCGATCACAAAACGAACATGATAAAAGCGGCTGTTTGTTTGCATGCTTTGTTATATATTCAAATTCAAAAGCATCGATGTTTTAACTATAGAATAAGTGATGCATTGATCATATTGATTTAATTTATCAGGACTCAAAATTAATCACACATAAATACACTTATTTCTATTTTATTTATTTTTAACGCTTATGAAAATAGCCTGCTTATTTAGTCGAGTCGCCGTATTTAGAATGAATGATAATATCTGTATTTTTATAAAAGCTCCCGAACAAAAAACATTATTATATATTTTTTTTATGATAGGGAACGTGGAGCTAAACTCTCGAGACGAGGCTTGTGACAGATAATATAAGTTACTAAATAAATACACTATTGTGATAGAGAATAAGAAGCTGATGTCTGATTTCTTCAAGCTGTCATATTTACCATGTTTATGCGTGCACAGACTTTTGCATCGCTTATAAATATTTCTGCCTTGTATGGTGATCATAATCCACATTGGATCAAGTTATTTCAAAGACTCGCTGCTGACTGAAAGTGAGTTTTGAGCTTGACTTTTTTTAAAAAGTGTTTAATGCTGGTGTTATAGCTGTTAGCTTTCTGAAATGATCTGCAGCGCAGACTCTCATTTTTTATAAAAGCTCCCGAACTAAAATCATTATTATATTTTGATGATACACATCGGGAAGCCCCGGCGAGGCACGATCAAGCCCCGGAAGTGACAGTGGAAACGCATGCGACTGGCCCTGGCACACACTAGCACGTCCGGTTTAAGCTCGATAGTGGAAACACGGCTTTTCATTTATGATTCCTTCATCAAATGATTCCTTAATGAATGCTTTTGATTCACTGAAAATAACTGTTCGTACTGATCCACTAGTTCATAAGAGTCATTTGTTTAGAATTCAATCTCCAATACAATTAAAACTATAATAACCGTTCTAAACAGGCAGCTTGTTAAATATCACCAGAGGATTCGCAGCGGTGCTTCAGTTATTTCCCTGTTAAATGACTTATCAGAAGATAACACTGTAGAGATCGAGCTGTAAGCTGTCGCTCAAAATCACTAATGTCTGCATATGCGTATAGAAACTGGCAAGAGGCGAAGATGGCAGCGATAATGCTCATTTCAGCAGGCTGTCAAGAGAACGGCCAGCTGGAGGAGATCTTTAGATGTAGGACACAGCGCCGAGTTGATTGACAGCAGCCAATCGCTCCGTTTCGTTTGTTTCAACTTGACATTATTCAATGGGAGAAGCAAACCACTGTTAACACTGCTGTCAAGTCATAAAACCTTTTGCGTCTCTGCAGGACTGTGTCCACGCTCCATGCCCTGTTGGTCGGCCTCTTCTGCCTCTACATCCTGTTCTTCGATGAGGCAGTCAATCATGACCCCGTATGGTGAGTGCTCGACCTCTCACGCTGCATGCAGGGCATGCTGGGAAAGCGCTGCTCTCCACAGACGAGCAGGATGCTTTCCGGAACTGTTTGTGAACTGAAGGTGATCTTCCAGTAATCTCAGTGCCATGTCCTCATCTTTACCTCTACAGGGGAGATCCTGCTCTGGTGAAGATAAACGTGAGCATTACTACAGGCTACCTCATATCTGGTGAGAGCTTGAAAATTGAAATTAATTTTTAGTTGATTGCTTTTTGGGGGGTTTCTAGTAGATAGTTTAGGCTAGGCTAGTTTTACCAAAGAAACGCCTCAGTAGCTTTACCGTCTCTGACCATATTAACCTGGTTGCAGATCATTCTGTGGATTCTCTATTATAATGTCATGTTTTTGAAGGATGATATATATATATTTTTTTAATTAATTTTTTATTAAATGCATTCACTGATTTAGTAAAAAAAAAAAAAAAAAAAATCCTTTGACTTGTTGCACATTATTTGACCAGTGTAATGCATTTATGTATTTAATGTACATAAGCTGAAATGTGACTGATGGAGAAAGACCCAATATTATTTTTTGAAAAGGCTTTATGATAACAATATTTCAGAATGTTAATTTTAACATTTAGTATTATACTTTATTTTTTAAGTTTGAACAAACAATTAACAGTTGTATTTGTATCAACTAACTTAACAAAATTAATGAAACGCTGTAAAAATATATTGCTTATTGTTATCTAATCCATTAACAAATATTCACAAATGAGATGGTATTGTTTATTATTAATAAAAATTAAATTAGACCTTTTATTATAATATTTTATTTTAGTCTCCGTTTTCAAATTCATTTCAATATTTGAAAATGTTTTTATGGCAGGTTTTTTCGTTTTTGTTAGTTTTCTCAAAAAAAAAAAAAAAAATATATATATATATAGCCTTGCAGCAATCAAAGGTGTTGGCAGAGACTTTATGAAAATCTCTGAAATAGGTTAAGATGACCACAGAGAAGAATTTTGGTGCAAATGTCCCTAGATCAATGTTTTCTTTTGAGATGTAGGTATATTATTGGTAAGCCGTGTTATTAGTAGTTATTTGAATGTATTAAATCACTTGTATGCTAAATTCATGTTCTTTAAAGAAGTTCTGACTCTTATTGCCTTTTTCTTTCTGTGTTTTCCAGATCTGCTGCTTATATTTTACTATTGGAGAGCAATAGGAGACAAGTTTTTTGTAATCCACCACCTGGCGGCATTGTATGCTTACTACTATGTACTGGTGAGTCCCATGTTGTCCCATAACAGAACATGCAGGCAAGATGGGAAAGAGACAACCAAGAGTGAGCAGTGGTGTGTCAGGTGTGCAGCTGGTGCTGAAAGCTCTGTGTTCATTGGCTGATGCTCCACCAGACCAGCGTTCCCTTATAACATAGCACTAAACTATAAACAGAGAAACAGGATGGTCAGAGCTGGAAATCAGTAACCTGTATGTTTGAGTTGTGACCTTCTCTGATTGTAAAAGTGTCCTTCACAATGTATGTGTCCTCATCTGTAGAAAAACAAAAACAAATTATATATATAATATATATATATATATATATATATATATATATATATATATATATATATATATATATATATATATATAAAAACAATTTTGTAAAAAAATATTAGAGATAAGTCGTGGTTGTTTAGCTAGCCAACACCTAATTTAAGTGGTTTACTTTTTTTTTTTTTTTTTTACAATTTAGATGCTTTAAATGGCATGTTGACTGCATGCATCACTTTTATTTATTCATCATTTACTAGGGTGCTAGTTACAGTTTTTTTTTTTTTTAAGTTGCATTTTAAAGCACTGTCATTACATACAACGCACACACATTTAGGCGGATGTTTTAAAAATCCAACTTTTAAAGCTTTTATTAATCTCGATATTGAGTCATTCTGTGCAGTTTTTTTGTGCTCTGTCTAGTTTTTAACACTATAACCTTTCTTTTGTAAACAGCTTCTAAGAAACTAGTTTGCTCATCCCTAGTTGCCATAGTCCTTGTTAAACTTGGTATCCAAATAGTTGCCAGCCCAGATCTTTAACCACTAGTCTGCACCACTGAGGGCACTACTGTTCACTCTTGGTTCAGTTGTATGGTCACCCTCTAGGTCACCAGGTTCTGTAGCTGACTATGGTAATTATAATGATGATGATGATGATGATGGTATTTTTTGCATGGAATGCTCATTGACGGTTATGCTGAAGTCTATTTTCTCCTCCTCTACTTCTCTGACTCCCCCCTCAGCAACTCTGTTGGTCAGTTCTGGCCAGCTTTGGGCCCAGACTGTACCAGATTGGATTGTGTGCATGTATTGATGCTCTCTGCTCCCGTGGTGCCTTTGGAGGGTTTCCTGTGTGCATGCTCTGAAACCTTCCCCTGCTTTGAGCCGATCTTCCTCCTAAACTCTCCCTCTTTCTCTTCTAAAACCTAACATCCACGTCTCAACTGCAGGATGAGTAACAGCCAGAAAGCGCTTGTTTGTTGGGCTGATCCACACTCACGATATGGGAAGGTTTTGCTGAATAACATGTTGATCTGGTCCTCAGCTGAATTCTAAATATCTATGCATTTAGTTTACAAGTTGCACAGGGTATTCCTCATGCCTTTTGATAGAAATGAATCAGAAATTTGTTAAAAATGAACCTAAACGCTTAAAAAATAGCATCTGCTGATGCTCAGTTATTTGGCATGGGTCTTTCTGTAATATGTGTTTTACAGAAAATGTAAATAATGGCAATAACACCAGACAAATAATTTGTTGTTAATAGGTTCATAAATATAAAGAAGTTATAATGCATATTATTGTAATTTCCATCTAAATTAATATACATGTTGGGATGTCATTTCAGCAACCTTATATTAATAAGTTATATTATACCTAATAACTATACATGCTATTGAATGAAATTTTAAGTTTAAAAAAGTTATTAAAAGCTGTTAATTGTTAAAGTCATTAACAGATTTGAGTGACCTGGGTCATGCTTGCACGGTATGTGTTTACTAAATGCACGAATGGTAAGAAAAAAAAAAGATTGATTATACTTTACAGTATTATTTCTTAAGATCAGCTGTAATTCTGCCATATATCTTGATAATTATTTCATTTTAGCCACAGATGTATTGTGCGCCTCTAGTCAAACAATACATACAACAGACACTCAAAAGGCACATGTTTTGCAGAATGACCATGACAAATGATGTTTAGGGCGTGTTCATTTCTGAAAATTTGGCGGCACAAAAAAACCCCTCATTCCTAAAAATGCATCTGGGGCAGCGACTGATGATGGCTTTACTGTTGCTTATATACCCTACAGTTTCCTTGCACTGATTTAATGCAACCTTGAGGATCGCCTCAAACCTGAACATGCATTTTGTTGTCAGGATGTAGACCATACTGTCACTGGTCACTTTTATGACTGCCTTTTCAAGCCTTTTTCTAAATTATTACAAGCTAATCTAGGTAATTTAATGTGGAGCTGGAAGTCTCTGTTGGGTCTCAGTGAGTAATTAAGTCTGTCGTTGGAAATGTCATTCGTTGTTATTGTTTCCTGTGTTCAGAAATGCTATTAGCGTTAAAACCAGAACTTTTTTTTATGTCATTTTGTTAATTACTTCAGACTAAATTCCAATATTCGCCTCATTATATTTTTTAGGACATATTAAATATAGAGCATAATAAACCCCGTCAGTCTTTTCAGTGTTTAATAATTGTGCTTTATCTTAAGAGCAAAGTGTTTCGCTATATTTAGCACTGACACGTAACCTTTAAAGGTCTATAATCAAACTATGAGAGGAATTTTTTTTAGAAGTACAATAAAATCTAATTCTTTTCAGCGTGCGATTTGTTTCTCCTAGTGCATGTCCAACGAGTTTTAAATGTTGTTGCTGCTTCTGTGTCGTTCGTTCTTTTTGCATTTTTTCTGCACCTTTTTTCCAAGAATCTGTCTGTCAGTCTGTCTCTGTCCCACCTAACATGACTTCTTGAATAGCGCAGCCTCACTTCCTCTGACCAGCAAAACCCTTCATGCAAAAACTACCAGTGTCACTGTTATTGGGGTTAAGAGATGAGGGCTATAGGCTTGGCTGATCTAGATGGACTCTCTCCTGTCTTGTCTGCTGTCCTGCTGTTATGGAACTCTGAGCAGTTACTGAAGCCCAGTTACAGTATGGACTTACCAGTACCTAGGGGTACCAGCATGCATCTGCTAGCAAACCTGATTATTATTTTTGTATCCTTGATTTTTATATGTCCCATTTTGCAGTAAGTATGCTAATGTGTGTTTTAATTGCAGCCCTTAAGGTAGGTGTGTTATCCAGAAGCCAAATGTTTATTCGCTTGCTGTAGGAACGATAATGTCAAAACTTGTTTGGAGAGGAACATTTCATTGGATCAGGTCTGAAAAATCCTCGCTTTGCAAGGAAAAGCTATAGAAGGAATCATTCTCTGACAGAACGTGCATGGTTGACCATGCAGTGGGATCTAAACTTCTGATACCACATTAAAAATCTGGGATTTTATTTGTATCTAATCTAGGGGGGGGGTTGCTAAAATTCTTCTAAATATCTTCTTTTTGCGTTTGGAATGGCTTGAGGGTGAGTAAATGAGAAGATAATTGTAATTTCTTGGTGAACTATATGGTTAAGTAAATTTGACATTGA
Organism: Carassius auratus; assembly: GCF_003368295.1. NCBI lineage: Eukaryota > Metazoa > Chordata > Actinopteri > Cypriniformes > Cyprinidae > Carassius > Carassius auratus. The sequence continues at coordinate 20,048,417 of NC_039266.1, forward strand.
TTATGTGAACATCTTTGTACAGATGATTAGAAGTTCTTGCTTCCATTGAAACACAAGATGCTCTTAAGATCATTCTAAAATTATGCTGGAATATATAAAAAAACAGGTATTATACACACTTTTGTACTTAAAGCAAAAAAGAGGACAAATTAATAAGATATTCTCAAATTTGTCATCTTTTTTTTTATTGAAAGTTAGACTATATTTTAAGATGTATGATATTTATTATTTATTATTATTAAGAATTCAAAATAGAAGATATTTCCACCAGTGGTTTCAGACGTTTGGACTCCACTGTATGTGCCTGATGATATGTGGCTTATTTGAAATGTGGGTTGTTATTATCGACGGCTCAGTTTTGGTTTTTAATTTCACAATTATCATTGTTGAATAGTTTTGTCGTACATTTACAGAAAAGAATGCAGGTACTTTAAATGGCAAGGAGCGGTAATCTGAACAAAAAAACTAGTTTGTTTTAGTTTGAAGCAGACTATCTAATTCTGCTTTATTTAGTACATGATTGAAAATACTTTTTTCATGATGTATGTATTTAAAAATGCATAGTTAACATAATATTAACCTAATCACTCTAATTCTCATAATCTATTTAACATACACGTATGCAATTTTACAGTAGAAAAATTGTAAGTCATTTATAACCTCTACATTTTCCATAAAAAATAATCTAAACATTGACAATAAATACTGAAGGGCATTATTTGATCTTAAAATAAATCTTATATTACTAGAAAAACTTTTTCTATTTTCTACATTTTTTTTATTATTATTTTATTTTATATACATTGCTCTATGTGAAGTATCATAACTCGGCACTGAAGAAATTACTGTTGTTGCCTGACAGCAGGAGATATTGAGACTGTTGGAGCTGATTCATAAGTCTGTGCTTTTCTATAACTCGTGTCCGTGTCATTATTTGTTTGTTCTTCACCTTGTGTCTCCAGGGTCAAGGAATGTTGCCTTATTTTGCTAACTTCCGTCTGCTTGCAGAGTTTTCCACACCATGTGTAAACCAACGGTAGGTATTTGACTGATTATTTGTTATTTGTCTGTCATTCAATATAATTAGACAAAAATTATAGCCAATCTGCACATGACCAAGGAGATATCACTCTGGGTTCACCCAAAAAGGAACATTTTCTGAAAATGTATTCTCCCTCAGGACATTCAACACATAGATGAACTTGTTCCTTCATCAGAACAGATTTGGAAAAATGTAGCATTATAGCATTACATCACTTGATCACCAATGGATCCTCTGCAGTGAATGGGTGCCGTCAGAATGAGAGTCCGAACAGCTGATAGAAGCATAACAATAATCCACAAGTAATCTGCACGACTCTGCGTGTTTACAAGTAACAAATCTTGCTTCTGACCAACATAGTCAATAAAAATGCTTTCTCCAGTGAAAAAGTCCATCCTCTGTTGACTTCTCACATCAAAATCCTCCAACATATTTGTTGCTTATCTGTGCATATTTCTCTTTTGATTCAGACAGTACCAAGTGTTTCACTGGAAAAATCTGTATTATGGATAGAGGACTTGTATTTTAGCCAGAAGCAAAAAAAAATTACAAAATAACAAACTGGCTACTTTTCGCTTCACAAGATGTTAATTGATGGACTAGAGTTGTGTGGGTTACTTGTGGACTATTGTAAAGTTTCTGACAGCACCCATTCACTGCAGAGGATCCATTGGAGAGCAAGTGATGCAATGCTAAGTTTCTCCAAATCTGTTTTCGACAAAATAACTAACTCATCCACATGTTGGATGGCCTGAGGGTGAGTGCATTTTCACTTTTGGTTGAACTGTACCTTTAAATGTGTTTCAAATGCAATTTCATGTTGTCATTAATAAGAAATGACACAAATGAAATGTTGTGATGCTACTGTAGATTAGTTCACAGCATGTCACTTTGCTCACCTGTGTTTTCCAGCTGGTTCTTTGAAGTATTAGGTTACCCCAAAGTCTCCAAGCCTAACATGGCTAATGGGGTACTGATGGCGCTTGTGTTTTTCCTGGTGAGGATCGCCGTCATGCCAGTATACTACAGCCGAATGTGTTCAGTGTATGGCACGGAGGCCTTCTACAGGGTCTCCTTTGGCGGCCGAAGCGCTTGGATCTTCTCCAGCATCTGCCTGGACATCATGAACGTCATGTGGATGCATAAAATCGCCCGCGGCTGCTACAAAGTCCTGCGTTCCAGCCGGAAATCTAAACCCGAGAGCCAGGAGAACGGAAAAAACCGATTGAGTGAAAAGAAAGGGCATTCGAATTTTACACCATTTGCTCACACACAGGGTCGTTGTCTTATTGACGGTCTCCATGGGACACTATGGTGGGATGGTGACCGGTAAAGACTTTGAAAACTACCCCAGAACAATATTTCGGAGTTAAGACCCGAAACTCTGACAAAATGTCAAATTGAGATCTAGTACACCAGAAAAGACTGGCCGTCCCACTTTTATTTTGTGTTTGTTTTCCAACCGTTCACCAAAAGTGCAAACGATGCACTGTTCGAGATTGCTGGATGAACTGTATTTTAACCATGTTTGGTTTTCATTTTAAACTGTGTGGGCAGGTCAACAACATTATTTATTCATCAAAGTTCAGTCCCTCGCTCTCAATCACTGTCCTGTGCAAAGGGGCCAAGCAGTCAGTCACCTGATGTTCAAAGCCGCGTATATTGACTGTGAAAAATTCATCCACACAACTGCACAAAACGAGGAAAATCTGTGTACTCAAGAAGAAACTCTTGGAAAATTAATGTCACATACTTTAGATATTTTATTGAATGCCCCAATGAGATCCAACTGTGGGTTGAACAGGCAAAATATTTTATATATACAAGATGTGAGCAGTTGTTGCATTAATACGGAACTGTTTTTAAGAATGAAACCTGTTTACACTCGCTCCAGATTCAGTTCAGATTTCGCTCCGCTCCCATGAAACGGACATCACGCTTTGTTCGCACTGTACAGTTAATTGCATGCGGCAATGTTGTTCTCTGAATGTTTGCATTGTACATAGTAATTTTATTGAACCTACGATAATTATTTTAATTACGTTGGTGTGTACAGTGTATCTGATCAATACTGAACTAAATGATCGATTATGTTTTGGAAATGGGTTTAAAAGAAAGTGTAGCTCGTGTATGTTCGAAGACTTTCTCGACGTCGGATAGTTTTCCTGCATTGTACTTAATTTATTGACCCAGTTTTGCACTGGGACAGCATGGTAATGTTTGTACGACATATTTATTATTTTTTTAACGGAAAGGTATAAAAGTCGTCAATGTGTCGGAGTAGATATACAGCATAGGAGAGAATTCACAATACAGAGATACTTTTATGAATTCATTTTAAAATTCATTGTCACAATGACGAATTTAGTGTAGAAAATTCATATTATACACGTGCATTCAGTGGCGGCACGGATGTTAGCGCATGAGTTTTATTGTTTTAAAATGTATGAAAGATGGCTTAAAGCAGTTTGTGTGGAAACAATTTTAAAGCGTTTTTTTTTATTTTTATGAACTTATAAGTACTTGAATTTTGAAATGCGTTATTTCTGAGAGCCAGACCTAGGATGAATTGTCTTTACTGGCATGAGATATACAGGAATCCATATTGTAATCATTATTATTATTATTATTATTGCCTTCGTATTCAATCACTCAAAATGCCTTTTTTTGTTTCATTAAATAAACCTCTTATTTTCTACTTCTAGTGTCATTTTGTAACACATGGTTCATTGTATGGTCATGTAAGGAATGCATGTGGCTATGTCGATCACTTTGATTGTTTTATCTTTTTAGTTCTCACCATTGTTCCAACCAAAGGTCAAAAATAAGAATGGGTGTTTTGAATCGTACATATTAAATAAATGGTGGCACAACAACAGAAAAACCCAGCTGGATGAATAGACGTGCATTGTTTGTTTAAGTATAATCTGAAACAAGCATAAAAAAAGAAGGGAAAAGTTCATTCAGTGTAACTTTCAGAACCTTGTAGGTCATTTCCAAGGAAACACTGAATTATGTATCTACAAACAGTTAAATGTCATTTAAGATTTTTTTCTTTCACTTTTTGGTTAGAACAATATTGCATTTTACTTTTACTAAAAGTCTTTTCAATGCATAAAGTTCCAAACCTTCAGTCTTCGGCATTAATGTTTAATTTAATGGAATGTGAAAATGCACAATATCATGACACTGTGTGTGTTTTTATAACTGAACCGTTCCATAAACTAATGTCACAGGAATTTGTTGCCATGTAAAGGTTTACATTTGTAACTAAGGTGAGCACAGGGATCATCTTCCCTTTATAATGAAAGGAAAGTGCATGTATCTGAGGAATGACACAACAGCTGTTTTTGAATATTTGTTCCTTCACATGTCTTAACTTTTCACTTCCGTTATGCCATTTGCCTCAATAAAGCAATATGTTTATTTTGATCCTTGAGGATTTTGTATGTCCTTTTTAAGGTGATTCCTTCATTTCAATATCTTGCATATTAATTTATTAGAATTGCATTGGTTATTATTCCAACTTGTTTGTTGAGATTACAGTATGTAAAAAGTATATTCAACAAATAGAAACATTTTAAAGCAAAATGCCCATTTATGCAGTACCAACCGAGCTTTCACAATATAATTAATATTTATGAGCTACGCATTTGTCCCGCCCCGCTCGCAGTGCATGCTGGATGCTGGATGAAGCGGAAGTAGTGCTGCACGTTGACATTGCAGAGCGTCCGATTCTCACATTACACTCACAGAAAGGTGAGATTTGCTGTCATATCTAAAGATTTAGTTAAATATATTATTATTTTAAAATCTGGCTACGTTTTAAAGAAGGTGTTTTAGATAAATATATGGTCTGGTATTCCGTGACATTGTTTGATATGAGTATGAATGATGTTGTGTAACTTATTTTGTAATTATTACATTTTGGGATTGGTAAAAGTCGATTTTTTTTTTTTTTTTGTATAATTTTGTATAAATGATTCAAAGTATTTATTTTAGATGTGCTCTCACTGACAGAATATCATTTTAGTCCGTTTATCTCTTCTATTATGTCAACGTAGAACAACGTGCAAAGTTGTTCCAAATCTCTCTCTATATATATATAATATTTATTATTATTATTAATATATTTGTGACCAGCTCCAAAAATGACTAACGTTATAATAAACATGCTATACTAGTAGTTCATACCACATAATCCAAGTAAAAAAAGAAACCTTATGATAGCTTTGTGTTATGAAAATATATTTTTGCATACATTCATATATGGAACATCAAACTGTTTCAAAATACTTATATGGTCTGTATTTTGACAGTCATTTTAAATGTATTTTTTTGTCAGAAGATAGAAGTCCTACAGTTTAAGAACAACACGAGGGTTAATAAATAATGGATTTTGATAAAGTAGATTTTCTATGAACATCATAACACAAGTTATGATGCAGCAGGATCTACTTGACCTTCAGTGTTCTTGATCTCTTCAGGATTGGTGTTCATCATGGGTGCATCTGTATCCAATCTTGCCCCAACTATTCAGGCAGAGTCTGTGATGTCAGCGCCTAATTTTAGTGGGGTGTCCCCACCCCCTGGGTGTCCCATGCATCAAGAGCCCCCTAAAAGTGAGTCACACACTGTCTGTTATCATAAGCTTGTATGTAATAATTATTCATAATGTGTCAAATAAACCCAGGCTCTCCACCTCCTGAGTGCCCCATGCATCAGGCTCAGACGCCCCCGGCCGGCCCAGCACATCAGGAGAGAGCTTATGAGTTTGTCGAATGTCCCATGAGAGCTTCTGAAGGAGCCGTCGATCCCACAAACATGGTGAGCTGGGAATCCCGTCATTAAGATGATGCTTTTTGAGACTGTGTGTTAATGTTGCTTTAACATGTCCCACAGATGCCTCCTCCAAATCAGGTGCCCTCCCCGGACCAGCCATTCTCTCTGTCCGTGAAAAGAGAGGAGTCTAAAATCCCACGATCAAGCACAGGCCAGAACTGGGTTTATCCTTCTGAACAGATGTTTTGGAATGCAATGCTGCGGAAAGGGTGAGTTTACCTTTGTGTTTCTGTCCCTAAATGTTTTACAACCAGACACGTGTCCTGTTTATGTTTTGGAGAGCTCTAAGTGGACCAGGGGCCCGTTCTTTGTACGTCGCTCATTACATCCGAGATCAAATGACACATCCAAGATGATATCATCGTGCTAATCATGATCCGGCTAATTGGGTTCTTCGAACACACCTGTTGTGTATGATTAGTATCGCTGGATTGAGTTATCTGAGATAATTGCGCGTTCATGTGTTCATTGTGTTGGGGATATGTATCGATACTCGAAACCATGATCAGCAGTGCAGCGATTGGCTAGTGGCACGACGGCAATGTAATGACTTCATATAACTAAAAATGACAAATGACGAAAACCCGACAAATTTCTGGACTTTTATAAGGAAACAGCCAAGCAAACAAAACTACATTAATGCTATAATAGATACATCAAACAGATAATAGAAACATTTTTTTATTTTATTATATTTTTTTTCATGATTCCCAATTATTTAGATTCGCAATATATAATAGTTGTGCAGTCTTTACCTTTTTATTTCAATGTAGAAATTATCTATTCATTTCATTTTATATTTGGACAGATTTGTTACGTGACAGCATTAATGAAAGTTTCTTAAGGGTCAATATAATGTTATCTGCATCTCCTGCGCTCCATCAAGCCAATCTTATAATAGCAGTCATCACTCAAAATAATGCACGACTCTATTATCTGTATAGCATGTGTGTAAGACTCTAATACAATTATGAAGTAATAATTTTATGACAAATAAATATTTCAGTGAGTAAAACTGGCTGTCTATAGTAGGCTGTTATGGACTACACAGCATTCTTATATTATTTTTAAATAAAAGTTTAAATGATTATTATTTAAAATGATCGTCCCTGGATCAGTACGATACTCTTGTAATAAAGTAGCGGTGGTAGCAGACATATTTTGAGTATCAGTTGTGGTTCAAAAGAAGCGATCTAATCCTGTTTACATGAAATAAGCTGCTCCCGAGCAGGTTTAAGCTTACGGACCTGTTGCTATGACAGCAGCTCTGGGATGAGCTTCGAAGAACCAAACGATCCAAGATCATGCCAAATCGTCAACAATCAAATCCAGCTAACTGAGTTAGCGATGTACGAAGAACAGGCCCCAGATATGCCATTTGGCTTCCCTTCAGGATGTTTGTGTTAGTGCTGTAACTTGATTACCTAGATAGAACAAAAACTAACAGATTAATTCCAATAGAATTTGATGTTAGTTTTTGAACACCAGTCTTCTGCTCATTAAGGCTGCATTTATTGAATGATCAAAAATACAGTAAAAAACAGTAATATTCTGAAATATTATTATTATTACAATTTAAAATAACCGTTTTCTATTTTAAAATGTTTTGTAATGTAATTTATTCCTGTGATGGCAAAGCTGAATTTTCAGCATCCATTTCTCCAGTCTTCGGTGTCACATGATCCTTCAGAAATATCTTTACTGTCATATTTGATCCTTTGAATGCATCCCTGCTGAAGTATCTTAGATCTTTTGTTTTTCTATTTTACTTGTTGCTGTGCACTCTGAGATTGCTTTCTCAGTGTGGTATATGCAAAATTCTGCCTTATATTTTGGTCAAATTTGGTATTTTGGCAGGCAAATATTCGGTAGGCAAATTTTTGCCTTCTGTTTAGGGAGTGCCTCTGTTTCCTTAAAATGCTTTCAAGATGAGCAGCACACTGTTCGGAAAGGAGATCTTGTTTTGATACTATGCAGAAAAGAATAGAGCTTGTTTTGCACATTTTGGAAAGAAAATCTTGTCTTTTTCTGTGTTGAATTACTGTAAATTACAAAAAAAAATGTTTTTGCTAGGTGGCGTTGGAAGGATGACAGTCTTGCTCCAGAAGACATGACCAATATCATCCAGATCCACAATCGTAACAATGATCAAGCCTGGCAGGAAATCCTGAAGTGGGAGGCGCTGCACGCCAGGTAACTACAACACAACTCTCACATGAGCAGTGCCTTTAAACATTTTTTTTTATTATTACAAGAAATATATATTATTATTATTTTTTATTCAATAAGGATGCATTAAATTAAAATCAAATGTAAAATTAATTAGTGCTGTCAAACTATTAATCGTGATTAATCCCATCCAAAATAAAAGTTTTTGTTTACATTATGTATGTCTACTGTGTATATTTATTATGCACCGTATATATAAATACACAAACATAAAGTATATATTTTAAAAGAAATTTACATTTATATTCATATATTTTATATTATATATAAATATATTAAATAAATGAAAAAAAAATTCTTAAATATATGTATGCATGTGTTTGTGTATAAATATACACAGTTTACACACATATATTATGTAAACTAATTTTTTTATTTTGAATGGGATAAATCGCAATTAATTGTTTGACAGCACTTAAATTAATGCTGTTCTTTTAAACTTTCTATTCTTCAAATAGTCCTTACAAGAGTACTACAGGAATAAACTGCATTTAAGAATATATATATATATATATATATATATATATATATATATATATATTCTCTGTTTTTATTGTTAGCAGAAATAATGGAGACTGATAATGAAGTAACTTGTGATGCTGAGCACATTTGAATCAGATAAATCATCATCACCTCGGATGCCCTGTTGCTGTCAGATAAGCGAGGTGATGATATGGTGTCAGTCATTGGATGGTCAGTGTCAGTGTGATCTGCTTTGTTTCTGGCAGCGAGTGTCCATGCGGTCCGTCTCTGAAGAGATTCGGGGGCAAAGCCAAAGAGTTCTCGCCCAGAGCCAGAATACGTCACTGGATGGGGTGAGATATAAAAATAAATCCTGAAGGAAGTGTTTAAAAAGCGACAGAGGGCTTGATTTTTGTCTGTTAACTTTCTGTGTAGATATGAACTGCCTTTCGACCGACACGATTGGATCGTAGATCGGTGCGGAAAGGAAGTCCGGTATGTCATTGACTACTACGATGGGGATATTAATAAAGACACCTACCAGTTCTCCATCCTGGACGTGCGTCCGGCCTTCGACTCTCTGCAGGCCGTCTGGGATCGGATGAGGGTGACCTGGTGGCGCTGGACATCATAGAATCCTGTATAAAACAGTTTTAAGAGTTCTTCATCACTATAAGACATCACAGATTATTTGGTTCCAGTATGCTAGGATCTGTGTGCTGCTGAGTTCTGACTGTAAACATGAATCTTTGCAAATTGTTGCACATTGAGAGACTTAAAGGTTGTGAGTTCTTTCTGTTGGAGAGCACAGTGAGTCTGATGAGGATCTAAAATCAATCAGTTTTTTTTTGTCTGCTTGTTGAGTGAAGGTTATCAAACTGAAATCTTATTCAGAGGTTAAACATATCCGCTGGTTGTTTTTCTCTCTCGAAGGCTGATTATTGAGTGTTTTAGTTCATGTTGAGAGCGATTGGCAGCTGTTGGCGTTTGCAGCCAATGGTTTGGTGGTTTTTGCTTTTGAATGTAATGGATTTCGATGAAGCATATGAAATAATAATGTGTTTCATCGGTCAGCTTCCATATTCACTGTTGTCAGATTTAAAACATAATTTTTTGTATCTACTGTTTGAGTTTATTTATTTTGTGCAAACTGCTTTATTACTCTGTGTGTGTGTGTGTGTGTGTGTTGCTAATTATGTTCTTTTGAGTGAGAGTGTTTCTGAGTATTTATCTGATTAAATATAAATTAAAAAATCAAGTCTTAAAGTACACGTGCTTGACTGTTAGTTGCTTCACTTTTTCATTTTCCGGAGTACACCAGTAGGTGGCGCACTTTCCTCAGAAAATAGTGATAGTGCCTACTAGTGATCATAACTATAGTCACCTATGAAATAGAGGAGGGCCATAAAGGCTTTAACATCTTGCTCAAGCACAAATCTGCTTGTAAGGGGAAAAATGTAACCATTTTATGAAATAGTCATGATCAAAAGGTCGTTCCATGAACAAAGAGAGATGAACAGTGAAACTTGCATATAATCTGGAAGATGTAATATGGAAGGCAAAGATTCAAAACATGGTTTTGATAATGAATTATTTTGATGCCAAATATCACAGTGCAATTTTATTCCACGTTGGTGTGATTCTAGAGTCAATGGATATGGCATTGTATTGATTTGAATATGATGCACTGCAAGGTATTTTATTTATTTAAAATATGAAGTCTAAATCTACAAACCTTCATTGCATAGATGTTGATTGATGTTTTTGTTCTTACTGTAGTCAAATGCATATTGCACACTGAACAGCTGACTGATAAATGAAGAGTGGATTCAGACCAATTATACATAACATACATAACATACATAATCCTTTATTAGACTGAAATGTGCGGTTTATGATTTTACTAAACGTTTTATTTTATTTACTTGTGTTATTTGAACTGAGAAGTTGTATATCTATTAGTTTTTTGTGGTTATTTCATGGTTTAGGATATTATGGACATTGAAAGTGTTGTTTCAAAGCAACAGTGCTACTTAAACGTAATACTACGATGAGAATTTTCAGAGAAAAGTTGTTGGATCTGCAAAAATTAAAAAGATCACATTTAGAATAACAGTAAGAAGGTCACACAACGTTTTTCTTTGTAAGTTGTGTTTTTGGGATTTTTGTTTTGTTTTTTTTAGACGACCTTGAATCCTTTGTACTGATATGAAGCAGTCTCAAGACGAACAGCAGTTTCTGATGACGTCACTTGTACAGTATGTTTATCCTGAAAGGTGATGAAGTCCCTCCTGGTTCTTCGTGTCTGTGAGTAGGTGTGTGAAAGAAACCTTCACTCATGGTGCAGAATAACCTCATCTTCTGGGGAAAGGTTCCCCGTATGCGTTCTTTGCAGATGGAAAGCTGATTTTGGTGAGTTTCATGAGCAGCTTTTGCTGTGACTGATCATGGTTGAGGGTCCATTGCCTGCTTTTGAGTAACGTGTGTGTGGGGACAGATACTGTATGTGTGTATTTGGTTTTTCATCTGGGTTTCTGTTTGGCAGGGAACCAGAAAAGCCCCTTGTAGTGCACAGAGCAGATCTCCAAACAGCCCGTGGCAGTGGAGCCCCCTGCAATCCATCCAGTCTGTTTCATTTACATACCAAAAGATGCCCAGCTGTGCCAAGTACAATAACCAGTCTCTGTCTGGAGTCCAGAACTGTAACATTAATTACGGGAAGGAGTAACAGTTGGAAAGTTTCTAGCTTGCGGGTCACTGGTGGTCCTGACATGTTTTTGCTTCTGTATTGATTGTGCTGCATCCAGAGTGATGCTGATGGAAAGCCTTGTGTGTTGCAGATTCAGTGCCACTTATTTTTAGTTGCTCGGTTATGGCGACAAGCTTGTTTGAAATTTGTTAGCGAGTGCAGGGTTATTATCAGTAACTAAAATCATCCTATTTTCATTGCTTGAAACCGAAGTTAATATTTTATTTATTTTATTTCAGCTAGTCATTTCATTTTTGTTTAGTTTAAGTTAACTAAAGTTGAACTAAAACCAAAACTTTATGAACATGTTTAAAGAAGAAACAGAATAAGAAAAATGACAGACACAGCAATTATAAAAAATGTAAGTAAAATCAAATATAAAAATAAAATCTAATTCAAAATATTGGCAAACGCTATAATAGTATGTATCTGATTGAATGTCACTGTGAAAATATCCTTCTTTACCACCTTTCTGTCTGGTTATAGGATGAATGCACATCTTCAATAAGCTTGGTTGACAGAATTTGTGGCATAATATTGATTACCTCAAAAATGTATTTCTATTTGTCCCAACTCTACAATAAAAAAGCAGAACTTACAATGGAAGTGAATGAGGATGAAAAAAAAAACAGTTTTAAAAGTATAGCCACAAGACACAATAAAATTGACTGTTAAAATGTAATTATAGATCAAATAACAGTAGAACAATTTAAATGCTTTGATTGAATTTTCAGCTTCACACACACAAGTCCTCTAAAAAATCTCATATCCTCCATTTTAATTGTTTCAGTGTAGCTTTAAATTCTATTATTATTATTATTATTATTATTATTTTTTTTTTTAAATGAGGGCTCAGTCAATTTTTATTTTATTTTATTTTAACCAACATTATGCCGCAAATGCTGTCGATTAAACTTAATTTATATTAAACCTGTATAATTCCTGTAGGCCACACTTAAAAATGTATAAATGTCATTGAATATCAATCCAGTTGGCATTTACTGGTAGGAAAGATAACGCAAGCACACTTACGTGTTATATAATGCAGACATTCATACATTTTTAAGTGGCACAAGTGTTCAAATTGGCTTTGGGGTCACTGCATATTTATACAAAATGTGAATATGCTCTATCTTCAACAGTGAGAAATCTGAATCTTCATATATGTTTAGTGTCTTATCCCTAGTTTAATAATAATTCAATAAGCAGCTGTTTTAACTGCAAATCCCATCCATGATTTGCATCCGGACCACTTCTCCCACACACTTTACCATAAACATACAGCAAAAAAATAACACACTGCAGTTGGTAATTGTGCTCTTTCTACATAATAAAGAAAACAACATTATGCTGAAACTAAATGAATGCATGCAGGGTGTTTAAAGGCTGTCAGTCGGAGGCCTGCAACAGGAAGACAACAGTCCCACAGGAAGCTTTACTGCACTTAAGAGTTTGATTTGAAAGTGAAATGCAGTAACCATGGAGACAATTTTATGACACCCAAGTACCATTTTGCGCAATCAGCGTGGGTTTATTCTGCATACATCATTTATTTTCTTTTGCAGTGATATTATACATCAGGGATATTTGATTGCACTACTCTAAATTTCTTCCCAGTAAAGGCTTCAGTGGTCAAAATGTTGAAGGAAATTAAAATTTCAACAAAGGATTAATTATTATTATTTTTTATTTTTTGTAAATGTTCACAAACACAGCCATAATACCTTGCAAAAGAAAAGTATACCTCATAAAAACATCATTACATTTTAAATAGTCTCTGCTCATTAAATCAGAAATGATGATCTCATTTATTTGGTGCTTATTTAAATGGTTTCAAAGCAGATTAGAAGGAAACAGATTAACAGAAAAAAAATTAATTTAGTTTTTTTTTTTTTTTTTTTAGAAAATGACTGTAAAATAAATTGTTTTCATTTGTTGTGATTGAAAATTAGGGTTATTCAACCAAATAATAGATTTCTTAACTCTTCTGAAGTTAAAAAAGGGGTATTGTGTTGTATAAAGATGAATATGAATATGTCTGAAAACTTGGAATTTTTGGTTTGTTTGTTTGACCAATTCCAATTTTAGGCATTGTTTACATCATAAAACAAAAACTATGTTTTACTCAAACACAAAACTATAAATTGTAAATCCAGAGAAACAGAGAATATTCAAGTGGTCTCTTAATTTTGAAGCGTTCAGATGTGAAAGCCTCTAAGTGAAAATTTCTTCTAAAACTATGGCATTTTTCTCAGGCTCAGTTATTTTACTGTAATAGCAATGAAAACAACCAAGGAAGGCTATCTCACGACCAATTCGTACGTATTTTACGAGGTTGACTAATTCATACAATTCGTATGACCTCACTCGTACGATTTTGCATGATTTTTCTAGACCCCAGTTTACGGGCGGGGTAAGTTGAAGGTCATTCGTACAAATTCATACAAATTGTGCACCTCGTAAAATATGTACGGATTGCCGTGAGATCAGGCTGAGTTGTTTTCATTGCCCAACCATTGCACAACCTATTTATTGCCATTAAAAAATTACTGAACCTACACATAGGAGTCTGATAAAAATGCTAATAAAATATACTTTATATAAAGCTGCTTATCCTAAACATACCTTAATATATACAATAATATATATAAAATACATCCAATATTTATTTTCAACATATATTTTGGTACCTGAGGTGGTTTTTGGGGGAAAATACCTGCTTATTTATTTTATATTTTTATTTCTTATTTCAGAATTTTCAGTCTTACTGATGGATGTACATTGTGTTGAATTAGACATTTATAATAAGGAGGTGCATATTGGCCTGTTTAGAAGGAAATGTTGAGTTCTTGGTCAATTCAGTTATTTAATATTTTTTAAATCTTATATATGAAGTGTATAACAAAACAACATTTATGGCATAATTGATTTGCTTTCTTGATTAAACTGCTCAAAATCAAGCAGGTAAATATATATATAAAAAAAAAAAAAAAAAATTCTTCTAGCCAAATACGTGCAATGCCAAGGCAAAGCAGGACCTCAGAAATTAGAGAAGAGATATTTATCCTTGACACAAGAAAGTTAGGGGGTCTTTAAGGCGCTTACATCAAGAGGGTCCTAGCGGCCCTCAGGCTGCCGAAATCCACAGCCGTCAACATTCAGCATTCAGTCTGACTTCCTCACCTCGGATAATTTATGCGCCCAGCACACCGCCAGAGGGCTTTTGAATACATTAGGAGCCACGACTGGACCTCACACTGTTAGTCTGTGTGCGCACCACAGGTCATGTTCTGAAAGGACCCGACTAGTTTGTGGCCAAAGGATTGGCACGGATCCGTCTCAGACGTTCCCTCCAGGGAGATCCGATGCGCAGCCCTCTGGAAACAGAGAGAGAGAGGGTGAGAGCCTTCCACGAGGCCTAATCAAACCAGTTTCAATTTGTGCTGTGGGTTTATCACAGCACTGGAAGTGACGAGTTCTTGACTTTTATAGTGCAGTCAACCAGCACGCTGAGATAGACAGGCCTTCTGCATTGTTTTTTAATGAGCTCTGATGGAAACCGGTAGAAATCGGAGCAGCTTAATAAGTAAAGGGTGAAAGCAGCTCATGTATAATGACTAGTGCAATGATCCGTCGTCCCACCCTCCGCCCAGATCAATAAACTCACCCTCTTGTGTGGCGTCTTCTTGCGGTGAGGAAAGATGAATTATCAGCAGCTTTGGAATAATCGTTTTGTCTTCGATTGTTTGCACCATCGTGGCCTCATTTTCTGTCCTATCACAATTGGATGGATGCTTCCTCCTGTCTGATTGGCTATGCTCATGACAGAAAACAGGCTCCTTACCTATACTAATTATTTCTTAGATTAGGTGTCGAAGTCATTAAATGTAACCCGACATTTGGAGCCGCATCGATTCATGTGATTCTGTAGTGAATGTTTTTTGAAACCATGACTGATTTTTGTGATTGTTAGGTACAATCAATGTTTTTTTGTTGTTCATTTGATTGGATTTAAAGGGTTAAAGGGTTGTTAAGGTTTTAGGATATAAAAGCCCATTAAAGTATCCATATGAATGGCACGGCATATTTCGCGTTTTCTGAAGTTATACAAAAAATGTGTGTGACTTTTAACCCTGTTGAACGAATAATTGAGACAGTGAGTCGAATAGAAATAGCCTGTTAAGAGAATAAATAATTCAGACAGGTTGTGTGAACTGAATCAATGATTCATTGAAAAGACTCTAATGAATCATTCATTCTCAAACTGAATATTGCTTCTTTCCTCATGAAATACCAAATTGTTGTAATAAATAACAGCAAAAAAAAAACAAAAAAACATTACATACATATATTATTTGTTCCTTATGTTTGTACCGAAAATTCAAAAAAGTTTTGTAGTCAAATGTAACCCTAAATTATTTAGACTGTGTGGATCCCTCATTATTAATTATATATATATATATATATATATATATATATATATATATATATATATATATATATATATATATATATATATATATATATATATATATATATATATATATATATACACACACAAATACACACACATACATATATACATACATACATTTACATTTGTTCAAATTATCTGTCTTTTTACATTTTTCTACCATTTTACTATTTTGCTAATTATGTTCAACACAGACTGTATATACTGTATACATTTTCTATATACAGTATGCATAATATAACATTTTCCTTTAATTAATTTCCCCCTTAATTATTTCTTTCTTCATAATGTTTCTTTGTTAATTTTTTTTTAAATTTGTCCTAAAACTTTTTATATTAAAATGTCCATTATTGTCAGGGTGGTCTCAGAATCTGTTAACCCCACTCTACACACATATACATTTTTATGTATGAAATATCATTTTTGCTAACATGGTAATATTTTTCAGTTTAGGGTATTTCGAAATTCCATTTATTTCCACATCGACCATATGATTTCGTCTTTCCCGGCTTCCTGCGTGTTTTAGTTAAATTAATTCTTGATGTTGAATCAAAACGAGCTCTTTTGGGTGTCTGAAGAGCTCAGTGGATTAATTATTCCCGTCTCATTGTAACGGCCGACCATGGTGCTCCTATCCGGCCATGAGCGGTAATAGCTTTTGATGATGATCTTTTATCCAATTACTGACTGGTGACCCGTGAGGCTACCTGTGTTTGCGGGCTCAGGTTGGATTCATTAGCGGGATAAATCTGCTCCTGACCCGCTGGATTGGACTGGATTTTGGGGCCACGGGAGGGGACGAGCAGCTCCTGTTTTCTGTGGAAAAGGAAACGTAAGATTGACACCCCTCCCCCCCGTTCCAAGATATCAGCTCTGTGGCTGTGATAAATGGTAATGGCTGAGGGACCCTCTGACCCCGTTCAACAGGGACCAGGTCTGATAGACAGAGAGAAGACAAACAGCACAATGGAGAGGAGGAAAGACACTCCTGCTCCTCCAGGTTAGGAGCCCGGTGGCCCCTGGGAGGAAAGATGTACACATAGCCTTTTCCGAGCACGGCTGCTATTATCTCCGCAGGTCTTAAATAATAACGGTGTGTGTGAGAGACAGAAGCTGCGGGGAGATTACTGTAATCAGACCATACAGTACACGAACGGACGCCCTGCGGCACAGCAGTAGGTGGGATTCTGGGATGTGCGCTGGATGTTGTCTTCCCGGAAAGATTTGAAACTCAAAATGAACCTTTTCTGCTATGGTTCAACTCATTTTCTCGGCTCCGTGATGAAGGAGAGTGAGAACTTCAACTTTAAAGTGTAGGTTTGTGGTGTTCTCTGTGAAGTGATGACCTTTAAAATGATGTGGGCGGGTTATTAACGTGCTTCATTAAATGTTTTTATATGCTGGGGGTGAAAGGAAAGTGATTACGGTTTTAAAATTAGTATTGTGTTTACATCAAGTTTCACATTCTCTGTTCACGGGCTTCATTAGTTACATTATTAGCTTTAATCTCATTAAAAACATATCATACTGAATAAAGTGTTTTAAAAAAAGAGAACAAAAAACAAGTTATTTCTGCAGTAATAAAAAAAGTATACAGTGACCTCAGAAGTATTTGGAAAACTGAATCATGCCTGAAATGTATGAATATCACAACAAAATATTAAAGTTGCCCTATTATGGGAAATGAAAGGTTCATATTTCGGTTTTGGGAGTCTGAAACAACAGGTCGATATGCAAACAAGGTCAAATAATAATATGCATCTTATAATATGCATTTAATTTGACCTTTTTACCACTTTAAAACAAGTGGCATTTGCAAACCAGGGTTTTTGCAGTTAACTAAAACTAAAATGTGAAAGCTTGAAATAAAATATAGCCCAATTCTAAAACTGAAATAATATATAAAAACTATATAAGCATATTATATATATATATATATATATATATATATATATATATATATATATATATATATATATATAATGACACGAACATACTACTAAATTATTTAAACTGTACCAAAAATTTAAATGAAAACAGAAAAACTAATGCAAATTATTAATAAAAACATCTCAAGGATACTAAAATAACAATGCTAATGAATAAAAAATTCCAAGAGACTTTCACTTTTTTTTATTACCACTTTTTGAATAACTTTTATCCAACCTTTTAGTGGAAGTGCATGTGCTATCTTTCTTTAAAATGAGTGAAAAATAAATAGTTTTCAATAAATTAATGTACTTAAAAATTAATTAAATAAAAGTAGTTTGATATTGTGGCTAATGCCGTGACATTCATGCAGCCAATTCAATAAATAAAAAAGCAAAATATTTAAACAACAACCACAACAACAACCACAACAACAACAGCAAAAAGGATTAAAAGTTTAAAAAAAGCACTTTTTTCCAGGAATAATATGAATTTTCCAGGAAGAATATGGTTCTGAACTGTGTTAGCCTACCTGATTACAAACTGAATGATACTTTAAAAATCCTCTAAATACCATGTTAGTTTCGTCCAAGGTGCAGTTTGGAGGATTACCTAACATCCTCTCACAAGTGAATACATTTTAAGGCATTCTTTAAATAATCCGTAAATATTTGACAGCATATTAACAATACTTCCGTAGAGTTCGAAGTCTCACAGTGTTTTTATACCGGCAGTGTCCTGCGGCTAAGTGCGTTTACAAGTCAGTCCCCTGCCCTTGTCAAATTAGCATTATGGTTTCTTAATTACAAAAACAGCCAGATTACAGTAGCTCATTAGCAAGCACCCTCCTGCACTCATGAATAATGTATTAAAGGAGTGCAGATGTCTTGCATTCACTCAGAGGAAACCAGGCAAACACCTGCATTCGCTAAATGAGGCTGGATAAAGAAGATCTTCAGAATAGTTGCAGTGTAGTTTGTTGTTGTGATTTGCCACATTCGTTTGTTTTTTATTGTAGAGTTAGTCAAATCTAACATATGCCATAGTCAAGCTGAATTTTAGCCTTGAAAATAAAGAAAAAAAACGTGTTCTTTACTTTTTTTGGCATGCACAGACACAAAAAGCATATTTAATTTGCATAAGCATACTTGATTTGATTTCTGTAGTGTCACGCATCGGCCACACGAGGTCACCGTTGCTCTTTAACAAAAGGGGCAGGTTTCTCTCTGTGGGTGAATGTATGTCACATCTGATCCTAAGTCTCTTTAAATATAAACTCAAATTAATGAGAGTGGATAGACACATTATGCACTGAATTATGCTTAATTGGACTTCTTTAAATAACACTTACTGTCAGACTGTGTATAACCCTGTAGAAATGTTTATTTCTGCCTTCCTCCGCTCTCGCATGATGGCGTCTTCTGTCAGCGAATTAACCGAGCTGTCATTAGCAATTTGATGAAGCCTTTCAGATAAACATTTCTTTATTTGTCTCTTCTTCTTTGGCTTTTCATTTGTACTTTATCGAGCACACTTTTCTTTGCGAGGTTGCAGACTTTTGAAGTGCACTGCAAGCAGCTTTCTTGGCTCTTGAAATGTATTGTGGTGTTTTCTCGCACTGCATTGCGCTTTCTCTGCTTCTCGGCTGACACATGCAGTGGCCTGTGTTTGTTTGGCACCGTGCCCTCGCCAGCCCAAGCTCAGCCATGGGTCTATTTCATTTAGGCCAGAAATCTTGACTTGATCTATCTATCTATCTATATATCTATCTATCTATGGACTTTTCTTAACCATTGGAAAATTTGATTTTGTTTTTAACACAAATCAAACAAATCAAATAATTTAATAATTAAAAAAAAGACACTAGTATGTGGTTAGCCAATGATAACAGAGTGAACATTTAGTGGAGAAAAAAGGTAAAAGTTTTAAAGGGACAGTATTTAAAATAACAAATAATATTTTAACCCATTATACTTCACAATATCTTGTTGTGTGTTTCACAGAATGAAAAGTCATGTTTGAAAGCGACTTCATGGGGTGAGTAAATAATGACTGCATTTTCAGTTTTGTATGAACTATCACTTTAAGCATTATAGGTGGAGAAGTATAGGTGTGTTAAGGTTCTCTATAGAATCAAATGTGTGTGTGAGTGGGAATTCTTTGGCTTGATATAACGTCGCTCATCCGAGGTCCTGGTTGGGTTCATCCTGCCCTTTGCTCACTAATACTGATAGATGATGTCTGTCAGAAGGGTCAGTGGCCTCCCGTCATGCTTCAGGGGCCGGACAGAAGGCCACTGAAACAATCAATGACAAACCAATCAGAGCGGCTTCATTTAACTATGTGTGAAGACTCAACCTATCAGAATGCTTCTCTCTCTCACTGCCTGAAGCATCAAGCTCTCATGCCACAGGTTACCAATGCAGGTGGCCAATCTGAACTCACTTCAAAGATTTCTGTAACACAAATGTAGATGACAAAAAAAGTCCCCATGCTACTGCTTTTGATAATCAATTTCACTGTATGTCACATTATGGAGGAAAAGTAATGTTTTAATGTGTCAAATTGCTAAATTTATGAAAAATATACATTATTAAATTTATTTCAGTCACTGTATATTAAAATGCGTTCTGAGATCTCATTCCTGCCACTTTATTTTCCCCACCTGTCTAAACATAAATGTAATTTGTGAATCGATTGCTATGTATTTTATCTGTTATATATTCCGATTTGTATTTCTGAAACATTTATTAAATATACGTTTTTAATTTAATTTCAATTTATTAGATATTTACACTTATAAAAAAATTTACATTTTTAAGTTTCAGTAAAACTACAGTAGGTTGGAGATAATGTATTTAAATACATTTTTACTAATTAAATATTTATATTTCTAAAAATGATACATTGTAAAATTAATTTTGGTCCAAGTTAGATAACTCCTGACACTTTATTTTCCCCACCTGTGTAAACTTAAATCTCATTTGATTTATATGCATTTTTTTTGTTATATTTACCATATTTTTCGGACTATAAGTCGCACCTGAGTATAAGTGGACTATAAGTCGCATTTATTTAGAAGCAAGCACCAAGAGAAAACATTACCGTCTACAGCCGCGAGAGGGCGCTCTATGTCTTCAGTGTAGACTACAGGAGCACTGAGCAGCATAGAGCGCCCTCTCGCGGCTGTAGACGGTAATGTTTTCTCTTGGTTCATGTCTCTCAGTTCATTTCTCTTGGTTCATGTCAAATTAATTTTGATAAATAGGTCGCACCTGACTATAAGTCGCAGGACCAGCCAAACTATGAAAAAAAGTTCGACTTATAGTCGGGAAAATACGGTAAATAACTTTCAACTTAAGCAGTTTGTGTTGGCAAAAATCTACTTTTATTTACTTTAAAGACATTGAAAATCATAATGCACATAGGCAGGTTGTGTAGTTACTAGTATGGAAATGCTGGGACTCATTCTTGAGTCATCCTAGCAGCATCATATTGGTAGAAAATATGATATGAAATTACATGAACCCAACAGGACTTATCTAAGCATTCCCTCCAAAGCGTTAGATTTCTCTCCGATGTGGTCACTTTCTCTTTGCCGTTTGGTGTGAAATTTGTTCCTGCAGTCTCTGAATTGCTGTGTGATGTATGTGGTGGCCAAGTTTTAATGTAGAGTAGTGGTATGTGTGTGAACTTGATTAAGCATCTAGCAGATTGCAAGTGCTTTCATTATCTCTGCGCCATGCAGGCACCACTGCGGCCTCTGAGACCATTTTTTACACTTCTGCAATAATCTAAGTAACAAGCTTGTTTTGAACACAAGGATAACACATCTCTGCTGGAACTGGTCTCTTGTCGTTTAGAAGTTAAGTCCAGAAAAACCCTCCCAGACCCTCTTTTATAACCAAATAAATGCTTATTAAATGCTGATTAAAAATTCTAATTTCTAAAAAAACAAAAACAAAACTGACCTGAAACTTTTAAATAGTAGTGTATTTTATGCTTTTAGGTTCCATTCACCCCAGAAAGTCCAATGTTGTGGCTTCCTACTTGAAAATGTGCAATAAAACGCTACAGGTGTGTAGAGCGCAGTAAATGATCTCTGTTGAAAATCATACACCTGCAGAACAAATGCTAGCATTACAGAAAGTAACATTGGTTATCCTCCAGATTGGTAGCTATGGAGATTTCTTTCTCTACAATCGAACACCTGCAAAGCTAACAATCTCATTTTGTTTTCATATATATCATCTTCCAATTGTCAGGCTGAACACCTTTATGGTTTAAAGTTAGAAACATCCCACATATGACTTTGGATGAAATGCAGCAGCAGCAGTGCTATAGGGAATCATACTTTTGTGTGCTTCATACCAACATTAATTGATTTAAAATGAAAGTTTTAAACATATCCTGCTATATTCATTTTTAACTTCTTTTTAAAGTAAAATAAAACTCCTTGAAATAAGATTTTTACATGTGAAGCAACACTAGTGTATGTATTTTATTATGACTCATTTTTATAGATTCAATTCTTCTTATTTTAAACTTTCTATGCTTACAATGACTGTAGATGTTGAAATGCTGTCTAGGGTGCACCCTTAATGGATGAACCAACGAATGGATGACCTCAAGCACATGTGTGGTTTTGTTTAAAGTTTCTGATTCACTTCCAAAAAGAGGAGTGTGAAAGCAAACCACACCAAGAAAAGAAAAAAAAAAAATCAACATTGTTTGGTCCGGGACCCAATCAGGTGAACTAGTAGACTTTCCTGGTGTGAATACACCCTTAGAAGCAAGGCACCTGGCACTGATTGCTAGTTAGCAAACATGAAATTCAACACAATATTTTATACTTTAATATATATTTTATGTTTATTATGTTCTTAAATGCCTGAGGTATAATTGCAGTTTTATTTGCATTTTAAT
Source organism: Carassius auratus (assembly GCF_003368295.1). Taxonomy (NCBI): domain Eukaryota; kingdom Metazoa; phylum Chordata; class Actinopteri; order Cypriniformes; family Cyprinidae; genus Carassius; species Carassius auratus. The sequence goes on from NC_039266.1 coordinate 20,071,070, forward strand.
GCAATATGCAGATTATTTTCTATTTGTAATTATTTGTTATGTGAATGGATATAAATGAGTTTTACATTGAATAATGTAACAGTGAGTGAAAAAATTGTTCCGTGCAGACAAAATATTTATCTAATTTCAAGGATTTTTAGATAATTTAAGTAGACCAAAAAAATAAAAAAAAAAAAAAAAAGCCCCCCAAAAAAACAATTTAATGATAATTTAAAATAATAATAATTGTAATAATGTCTAGAAATAATGTTCATTTTAGGCAACAGGGATCTTATTTTCACTGGCAAAAAAAAAAAGGGCCAACTTGGCAATAGCCGAAACAAATTGAAGTATACAAAATTTACTAAAACTAAAACTGAAATAAAAAAAGTTAAATAAAAATCATAAAAATTATTAAATATGAAAAAATAAGAATAATATAAAAATGTAACAAAATGACAAAAAAAAAAAAAAAAAATTTAAAAAGGAAAAGACAAGTACTCAAAATGTAAGTATATAAGTAATAAAAAAAAAACAAACAAAAAAAACTATATCCAGCAGTAGGCAGCCACAGAGCGACCTGCTGACCTCCAGCCATAAAATCACTCTTAGTGCAAACGCTTTAAAAGGTATCCTGCTCAGATTGGTACTAGACAGCTCTTTAGGTTTAGTAACAGAGCGATATTGTCTTGATGAATCTTATTACCCTCACTCTCACCCTTAAGAGCGGAACAAAGCAGCCCTGTTTGAAATGATTTTATGTCACATTGTAATTTGTTGTGTTTTAGTCCAAGTCCCCTTGTAAAGGAGTCTGGTGTCATTAGAGTGAGACGAAAGCGTGGCTCAACCCGGCACCGGGGTGGAATGAGCTGTTTGAATTCTTAACAAATGTAATTTGTCAGTGTTTATTATGGCAGGTGGGGAGGCTTCGCACACTGAGGAGGGGGTAAATAGGTACATCCACATGGATTAGCATTTGAGACGGTATCCTGGGCCTGGCGAGTATGAACTGGCATCAACCACCAACAGGCTGTCTGGAGTACATTCTGCTGATTACTAAAGCGGGAGAAAGACAAAGGAAACAGAGGAAACTGTAAACAGGAAGTGCACCCTTCTTATGACCAGCAGGAGCTCTCTGAACAATCCCAAACTTCGGACTCCGAAGGTGACAGCAGGGTGGACATTTGGGAAGGATTAGACCTTCATATAATCCAGCTCTTAGCTGTGTGTTTGAGAGGTGTGTGTATTGGTTTGTTGCCATCGTAAGTGTGTGTGTACGTCATGGTAAGTATGTTTGGGCACAGAGGGGTGTGAGGATTACAGCTCTTTTTCAATTTCCTTTGCGAGGCATCGTAAGCTGTTTCTAAAAGCTCACATGGATGGCGTGCACGAAAGCGACCTTTGGCGTGCCACGTTGATTAGAGATCAGGACAGACCCCCACATTTCCCTTAGATTAGAAAGCTCATGGGCAGCCAGTAGGACACGACACACTGGGCTGGACATCTACTTATAACACAGCATCTATTAGCGCAGACAAAGCAATCCTATAAACACATCTACAGTGAAGCATCAGGGAACCTAGAAAGAACACTTGAAAATTATTTGAAAGACACAGATCTCTTAATATTCTGTCATCATTTACTCACTCTTAAACAACTTTGGGTTTCCTAAAGAACATTTTATTCGTAATGGAAAACATTGTAATAATCTAAAGAACTTTTTTACTCTACAAAGAATCTTTTGTGGAATGTAACGCCATGTCCTCTCTACATGCTTCCCGATGTCGCGATAAAAGTCTCAAAAAGATAAAAGATAAAAGTCTCTTCCATGTAATTCTCAGGTGATTGTGAATGTCTAATGTGAGTTTGTATATTTTGCGTGACATTTATAGCCATACTAAAAGCAACAACAGATACGGTAGTTTACCTTAGATCTTGAAAATAAATTAAAGCAAACATATACGTTAAAACCACTACGGACCAACGAGTCCGGAACTAAGATGGTATCAGTCACTTAGTATGTACATAAGTTTGATATTTATGAATTAGATTATAAAATTTCAGTGTATGGTATGATCCTGTGACTGTCTGTTTGATTTATACCTAATTTTGGATCAATTTGATCAATTTGTAGACATTTTAATGACAAGTTTCGTTTAATAAAATAGGAAGTGATAGTTAATAGTCTCTTGGTGGCCTGATTAACCAAGTTCTCTGTTTAATTAATTTGATCAAAAATACAGTAAAAACAGTAATATTGTGCAATACTGTTACAATTTAAAATGACTGCTCTCTATTCGAAAATACATTTTAAAAATTAATTTATTCCTGTAATGGCAAAGTGTCTTCATAGTCTTCAGCGTCAGAAGATCCTTCAGAAATCAGTCTAATATACTGATTTGGTTATCAATTTAAAAATAATCTGTGCAGCTTAATATTGTTGTGGCAACTGTGATATATATTTCATGATTTTTCAGGGCCCAAAATGTATTAGCAATATAGTGTATGTGAATAAGATTTACAGTATTGTTCAAAATAATAGCAGTACAATGTGACTAACCAGAATAATCAAGGTTTTTAGTATATTTTTTTATTGCTACGTGGCAAACAAGTTACCAGTAGGTTCAGTAGATTCTCAGAAAACAAATGAGACCCAGCATTCATGATATGCACGCTCTTAAGGCTGTGCAATTGGGCAATTAGTTGAATTAGTTGAAAGGGGTGTGTTCAAAAAAATAGCAGTGTGGCATTCAATCACTGAGGTCATCAATTTTGTGAAGAAACAGGTGTGAATCAGGTGGCCCCTATTTAAGGATGAAGCCAACACTTGTTGAACATGCATTTGAAAGCTGAGGAAAATGGGTCGTTCAAGACATTGTTCAGAAGAACAGCGTACTTTGATTAAAAAGTTGATTAGAGAGGGGAAAACCTATAAAGAGGTGCAAAAAATGATAGGCTGTTCAGCTAAAATTATCTCCAATGCCTTAAAATGGAGAGCAAAACCAGAGAGACGTGGAAGAAAACGGAAGACAACCATCAAAATGGATAGAAGAATAACCAGAATGGCAAAGGCTCAGCCAATGATCACCTCCAGGATGATCAAAGACAGTCTGGAGTTACCTGTAAGTACTGTGACAGTTAGAAAGACGTCTGTGTGAAGCTAATCTATTTTCAAGAATCCCCCGCAAAGTCCCTCTGTTAAAAAAAAGGCATGTGCAGAAGAGGTTACAATTTGCCAAAGAACACATCAACTGGCCTAAAGAGAAATGGAGGAACATTTTGTGGACTGATGAGAGTAAAATTGTTCTTTTTGGGTCCAAGGGCCACAGGCAGTTTGTGAGACGACCCCCAAACTCTGAATTCAAGCCACAGTACACAGTGAAGACAGTGAAGCATGGAGGTGCAAGCATCATGATATGGGCATGTTTCTCCTACTATGGTGTTGGGCCTATTTATCGCATACCAGGGATCATGGATCAGTTTGCATATGTTAAAATACTTGAAGAGGTCATGTTGCCCTATGCTGAAGAGGACATGCCCTTGAAATGGTTGTTTCAACAAGACAATGACCCAAAACACACTAGTAAACGGGCAAAGTCTTGGTTCCAAACCAACAAAATTAATGTTATGGAGTGGCCAGCCCAATCTCCAGACCTTAATCCAATTGAGAACTTGTGGGGTGATATCAAAAATGCTGTTTCTGAAGCAAAACCAAGAAATGTGAATGAATTGTGGAATGTTGTTAAAGAATCATGGAGTGGAATAACAGCTGCGAGGTGCCACAAGTTGGTTGACTCCATGCCACACAGATGTCAAGCAGTTTTAAAAAACTGTGGTCATACAACTAAATATTAGTTTAGTGATTCACAGGATTGCTAAATCCCAGAAAAAAAAAATGTTTGTACAAAATAGTTTTGATTTTGTACAGTCAAAGGTAGACACTGCTATTTTTTTGAACACACCCCTTTCAACTAATTGCCCAATTGCACAGCCTTAAGAGCGTGCATATCATGAATGCTGGGTCTTGTTTGTTTTCTGAGAATCTACTGAACCTACTGGTAACTTGTTTGCCACGTAGCAATAAAAAATATACGAAAAACCTTGATTATTCTGGTTAGTCACATTGTACTGCTATTATTTTGAACAATACTGTACATTAAATAATGTAAAATATCTTTATTTCCCACCTGAAAGCCATTGTATGTCTTCAGAAGATGTGGAATATGCACAAGTTATAAAGAATACTTAATTAGCACTGCAAAGTCATTGTATGCAAAAGAGCACCTGAGATATATTGCCACAAATTATTATTTGGGATCTTTGAAGAAATAGAATCATACAGTTTTGAAATGACATCATAAATAATGGCAGAATTCCCATTTCTGGATGTAGTGTTCCTTTAAGCCAGCAAAGCATTTTCTTTACCTTGCTTCCACATTTGCAATCTAATTCTCTGTGGTTATCTACGAGACCTGCTCGTGATCTGCGTGGGTTGGAGGGATTCGGGGAAAATGTGTGTTGCATAGATTTTAATAGCTGTAATCATATAACCCTATACATGACAATCTTGGGGGGGTGGATGAAATTTTCCCACTCAGAATGACTTTGAGACATTTGGTTTTTAGCTGTAGGTACAATAACTGCGATCTTTAAACCCTTGGGAGCAGACGAATGCTGCTGAAATGAGAATTAAATGAGAAGAGAAAGACGGAAAAAGCAGTACACTTCAAAGCTGACATTAGTTTTTCATGCAAAAATAATTTCTCCTGTCCCAGTTTATTGTGCACTACAGTATAAATAAGCCAAAAACCTTTTGAACCAATGAATGATGTGGACAATGTCTTTAAGATGTTTGTAAAGAGCCATCTAAAAATATTGAATACTGGTAAAAATATTTAATGATATTATAACATTTTTTAAATTAACATATTGGATGTATTTTTTTTATGGAGATTAATGTATAAAACAAAGTCTCAGCTTTCAAAAGTTGTCATTTTTGTAAGAAATTCAAACAATTGGCTAAATACCGTTTCGTGGCTCTTTATTGTGTCGTGGCAGATTCAAGCGCTACATGATACATCAAACTGATAATTTCTTCCTCTTTTCTTAAATTTAGGCCTAGAACAAAATAAACATGAATGAACATCAGAAGGTATCTTGTTTCAACCGTGAAAAGATATCAATATACAGTTTTTCAAAATCAAATCCACCCTCCTGTCTGATTGTTTGTGTGGCAGATTCTGCGTTATGATTGGTTAGAACGCTTGTGTTTAAACTCCCTGCGAAAATTCAGCAAGGTTTGGAAACGAGTCAAAATTTAAATTGATCAGCCAAAAATGCCCCCCCCCCAATTGGTTCAAACCGACTGATGTTGATTTATTCAATATAATATAAATAAATTTGGTATTTCTTTCAGATTGTACAGCCTTGAGGCTTTGGATGAATTCTCTGCTGGTTATTAGGTTAAAGACGGTTCTGGCATAAGAAAATAAACACTAAATTATACAAACGCTCATATTTAGAAAATCTCACCTTGCTGAGCTGCACTTGGTGGATGGTTTTTCCCATCTCTGAGTTTTTAACGTGAGTTATGATCTCCCTCAGAGACTGTGGGTGGCTATTCTTGATTATGATCTGAATTTATTTAATTTGTGTTCCTCTCCAGAGCCTGCGAGGATTTCAGCAGTCTGTCTTTATTAGAGCGGTCCACAGATCGTACCCCAGCAGCTAATGTATTCAGAGAGCCTGAATGCTGCATAAACCCATATCATTAGATAACGAGCCTGCCCATCAAGGTTTCTTTTTTCAGAATAATTTACAAATCAACTAGAATTTCAAAGTGAATACAACTTACATGGCTTATTAATGAGAGTGTTAATGTGTCTGCTTTAATGTAACTCATGTTTTGGTAGAAAAGCTGTCGATCTTGAATTCATATGAGAGCTAAATATAATAAATAAATTAATTAGCCAAAAACTAGAGAAAAAAAAAATGTATGAGCATACTGTAATAGCCAAAATTATTAGAAGACCAATATTTTCACCAGCTAAAAAATGGTCGGTTATCTTTTGCTGTAGTGTGTCAGTAAGAAATATCAACTTACATTTCCAATCATTCTGCCATTAATTGTAATCATCCAGTGAGATTTTAGTTTGCACAAGGACTCTGACAAAAGCCAGTGCTCCACACAGAGATCTGATCTCATCATCATCCAGTCTGTTTGGAGTGACATGAAGAAACAGAACAAACTGAGACAGACTAAATCCAAGAGAACTGTACTGTAGCAACATCGCTTACTCCAAGAGAAAATGGTAAACAGTCATTGTTCAGTTGAATTTGTCTGCATCTGAAAATCTAAGCTGCTGATATGCTGCCTTACCACCTATCAGCCAATGACTTCGCAGGCAGCATTTGTTCATGGAGGTAAGTCATTAAAGTGTTAACGGACATGTTTCTGAAGCAGCTTAACAGTTCAATTATCTACAACAAAATAGAACGAGCTTTGGTGATAACTAAGCAAATATTAAATGATTCATTTGATCAACCATCATGGGCTAGAACCTTGCCTTGAAATTTTGCCTTGAAATATTGACCAGAAAAAGTTATTGCAGGAGGCAGGAAGTGAAGCTAAATTTGGATTCGATGTGTCTCGATGCTTTCCTAACTTTAAATGTGTCCAGTTTTGGATGCAGCTGTCAGTCCAGCGGAGCTACCATTGGGGCCTTTTAGGTCCGGGCCCACCCATTTTGGCCCAGGCCTATGAGTAATGAGTGATTTTCATTCTAGCGGTTCATCTAATAAGCAGCCAGAGGAAAGCTTTGAGTGAAAGCTTCTCAGCCAATCAGCGGCTTCTACCCCACATGTGGACTCTGCATCGTCACCAGCAAGTGATCCAATGAAATGAATGACGTTGGCGGACATCATTCATTCAAGACAGACACAGACAGTTTTGCTAATACATGTATGAAACGTAAAACAAAACAAAGCAGTTTATTTTATTTTAAATTCACCATTGTCATTCTGAATTTATAAGAAACAGTTAAATAATTCTGGACAGTTCCCTGCTCGCCGTGTTGGGTAAATAAATGGAGAGAGAAACAGAACCTCCAAACATATAATTCCGTTTCAGTCTTTTTGTGTATTGAACGTTCAAAAGAGATAAATGAAGTTAGCTTACTGCCAACAATTAATGTGTATTTCTCTGTCTGCTTCAGCACTGAGCTGAGGACAGCGATACAAGTTGCTGTCCTCGGTGCAGCAGAAAAGCGCTGGAATGGAGATGGGGGGGGGGGGGGCTTATTTTACCTGGCCCATCCAGTTTTCTGGAGGCCCACCTACAATAAAAATCCTGGTGCCGCTAGTGGTTCAGGGTTGATTCTGTTCTCTGTTGGGAACATGCTTGTTCATAAGTTATATTTGTACTGTCTGGAACATACTTATCCCAGAGCTATCAGTTTGTTATTGGAACATGCTTGTTCTAAAAGCTGTAGCCATATTGGCAATATGCTTGTTCTTAAACAACCTGGTTGTTATTGGCAACATACTGTTCTAGAGCAATCCGGTCATTATTCGGAACATCCTTGTTCTGAAAGCTGCAGTTGAATTGGAACGTTGTTCTTAAGACTGGTCTTATCTGGTGTTATCTAGAACACGTTGCTTAAAGGGGGGGTGAAATGCTATTTCATGCATACTGAGTTTTTTACACTGTTAAAGAGTTGGATTCCCATGCTAAACATGGACAAAGTTTCAAAAATTAAGTTGTACGTTTGAAGGAGTATTTTTGTTCCAAAAAAACCTCTTCCGGTTTGTCACAAGTTTCGGAAAGTTTTTTTCGAGTATGGCTCTGTGTGACGTAAGATGGAGCGGAATTTCCTTATATGGGTCCTAAGTGCGCGCTCTTCTGCCGGAAGAGCGCGCGCTCCCGTATAGCAGAGTACTGAGAGAGGCTGAGCACAGCCTGATCAGAGCGAGAGCGTCGCGAAAAGTCACAAAAGGAGTGTGTTTTTGGTTGCCAGGGCAAGACAACCCTGCACAGATTACCAAAAGAGAAACAGCATTAAGGGACCAGTGGATGGAGTTTATTTTTACAGAGCATCAACGGAGTTGTGCAAGTGTTTTTGTTTGTTCCTTGCATTTCGGATTGCACATCGTTTATTTCTTAAGGATAATGCAGTCCCAACGGAAAAGGGTCACGATCGTGTGTTGGAACCACATGCGGTGAGTAAAACTGCTTCAAATATCTCTGTGTTGTTAACTTAGCTATCGGAGAGTAAGCACATCAAGTAAACAACATGCGACAAGTGGAACTTAGTCATTTTCCAAAACCGCTAAGCAAATATATACAGTTTCAGTACATACCACATAGCATACTGCCTTTGCTGATGCTGCTCTTGTTAAATTTCAGCCTCTGGATCTGTGTCACAGCTTCACATGCTCTCAACTCAAAAGCCTACTGGCGCTCATGATTCTTTAGCCCCGCCCACACGTCACGCCTCTAGGCGCTCGTGTTTTTCCGTGAAAAATCGGTACAGACCATCTTTCTCTTATAAATATAATAAAAATAAAGACTTTTTGGAGTTATGAAGGATGCAGTACTACTCTATAGGTACTCAAGATTAACAGGATATTGAGTGAAAACGAGCATTTCACCCCCCCTTTAAGCTTTTAAGGTATTGGCAACATATTCATTAGGTCATCTGTTAAAGGCAGCAGAATTGTTGCCACAGGTTATGCGGGTTTTAGCAACATATTTGATTGGTCATTGGTTAGGGGCAACATGCTTGTTGCTTAAGGTTTTGAGATTTTGCTATCAGTTTGAGTTGGGGGATATCAGCATATGCTTTTGTTTTGGGGGGTTAACACTGATCTCCCTGCTGTCATCTATGGTAGGCTGCATGGATGTGCAGGGAGTTCTTGCCCAGAACAGAACCACAACGCTAATACAAACTGTATATGCTAATTGTCAATCATATTTGATGATAGTTGTCTTGACAGAAATCAAGCATACCCTTAGTTCTGGCAGGTCACATTAGTCAAGCTCGCATGAGCTGACTCTCAGCTGATCCCCATCTACCTATGGGAAGACGACACCTATTTAAGCATTTATATAAGGTCCCTCAGTATTATCAGCAGTTTTAGCATTGCTCAATAGCTAATTGCCCTCTTCCATCCCCAGCTCCTCCTCCTACATAAAAGTCACTCAGAACACTCTAGCACCCTTAGTGTTAGAATCAAAGATTACATTAACATGTTTTTATAAAAATATTTATATTAATACATTATTATTAAAAATGCATTTACATTAAAAAAGAAATATTATTTGAATGTATTTTCATGTGTATTTTGTTTTAGTTAATTATGAGGACCTAGCTGTTAACAATTTTATTTTAGTATAATTTATAATAGTTTTTGGAATTTTTTTGAAGTTAGTTTTACTGAAATTATTGTTTTTGTAAATTTGTTATTAAATTTGTTATTAATTTTATTTCAAATGAAAATTTTATGTATATTAAGTAGTATTTTTTTTATTTTTTTATTTTATGATTTTATTCTTAATTTACCACAATAATCCATTTGGCTTGATAACATAGTGTTTCTTACATATAAACTTCTCTTAAATTTGTTAGTCATCAATGATTTCAGTTCGTAGAATCTTTTTTTATCTGTTGTTGAAACCTATATTTTAACTAGGAGTCATTTGTATGTATTGAAGATGTTGATTTCGACTAAATGTGGAAATAGAATGCAATATTTCTAAATAATAGTGAAGCAAATTAAAGCAAGCTTGGCAGATAGACCCTGATGGACATTTCACAGCTCAGACTGTCACTAATTGTAGTGTAACCTTTGGTCCGAATGATTTAGTTAAAACTTAAAAATAAAAATTATACAATAAAATCTAGCCTGAGATGCATCTGTCTGTGATGTGTGCGGGAGGAAGCCTTTGAATATTCACTTTCAGAGAACATCCATTCAGCTCTGGCGTTCTTTACATAAGGAAGCGACAGAGTTGATTTTTACACAGTCAGGAGAAAATGTCAGGGCTACTTTCAATAATGTTTTTTGACGGAGGCGGTTGCAAAGAGAAAGAGAGCAAGAGAGAGAGAGAGTTAAATGCATACACTGGAAAGATTATTCCAGCTAATCAATTTCGAGATTTTCAACAGTCTATTACTACAGCGCAGCAGCGCACACACATGCACACAATGCTCTATTCAGAGCACTATAGTGAACAGGCGTTCATGGAGGGGCCCCCGAGATCGTAAGGAGGTGGAGGGGAGACGAACAGACTGATAGCACAGATGGCCCAGTCCATTCCCAGTACCAATTAATCCCCAGTTAAATCTGACACATCTTAACCTGCGCTGGGTCTCATTCAGCACTACAGGAAAACCCATATGGCAAGGAGACACTTTCAGGCAGCAATTTAGACCTGGCGGGGTGCCACCACTCCCTTTCCCGCTAATAGACATGTTTGTTCTACACATCTAGTCAGCATGCGGTAGTAGTGTCCGCCTGTTTTAATGAGGGCCAGTTTTGATATCACCTTGTCTTACATTCATTCGTTCGGCCATTGCTGTTACCGAGCGAGAGCTTTATCTGAAATAATTCTGAGGAAAAAAAGTTGGGTTTTGAAAGTAAAAATGTCACATAAAACCTTTCAGCCAGACCTGCAAAACGCTCTGGGGTGGTTGAAACGCTATGTGCTTAATGCATCAGTATGATTTCATCTTCATTTTCTAGTAAACTGTTTTTAATTGGTGAATTTCCAGTGAAGTATACACTGGCCACAATCCTCAAGTCAAGAAGAGTTTTTACAGACTCCAAAGGCTAGCAAGGTAATTGTATCTAGCTGTTGGTTAACATGGAATGCTGTAGCTAGATGACTCTAATTATATCTAGCTACCTAACTATTTAGGCTACCTGATGTTTGTTAATTTTTAATGTTGTTAAGCGTAGCTACATAAGCAGCAAAATATTGAATGTTCCTGCTAAACAGTTCAGCTTGTATCTGTGTTTTGGAGCATGATAGCTACTTACTTGAAAGAGCTAATGACCAGTTTGGACCCGATTGGGCAAGCTACTGTAGCTATAACTGAATGTTTAATATCCCTGTGCATGATAGTTGGTTTCTAGATGGTCTAAGCTGGTTATTAGCAACTCAGAAGAGCTAATGACCAGGGTCTCATAATAATGATGATGTTAGACGGGCCAGAAATTAGCTCCTTCTTAATGGTTGTTAATTGTCAATGTTGTAGCTAAGTAATGTTAGCTAATGATAGCAGCTACACAAGTAGCAAAATTCCTGCTGTGTTTTGGAACATAGTAGCTAGTTTTTTTTTCTTTAAATCTATAAGCAACTCAGAAGAGCTAATGACCAGCTTGGGCCAGATGATAACCATATTTTATCAGCTAGAAACTAGCATCTGCTCATGTTCATTCTCAATGTTGTAACTAGATAATGTTGGCAAATTATAACTAGCTATATCAGTTACTAAATAGAAAATTCAGTTAAGCTGGTATTTCTAGCTGGTCAAAATGGGTCACTGGCCATCTTGAAGCACTGATGACCATTTTGGAACATCTTTAGCTAGATAATGTCCTTAGACCAGCTAGAAACCAGTTAACATGTTCCATACAAGCTGAAGCATGGTTAGTTTTTTAAAGAACATCTCTAATCATCATTTTATAGTCTTACATTATAAGCTTTATTCATAAACTAAGAATTTAAGTGTATTAAGCATATACAAGAAGATATAATGTGACAACTAATATTTATTTGCATTTTAAGCATTATTAGCATGTTATATTATATATATATATATTTCTGACCATTGATTGATATGTCAGGTTTTACAAGGTTAAGCTGGCTTATACAACTAGTCTTTTTCCAGCTGTCAAATACTGTTTGTTTTGAATCAAATGCTGTGATACGTCTTAGAGCTGGTTGGACTTGTTCTACTTCCTTCAAACTCTTTATTGAACTTTGTTTTTGTTTTTTTGATAATGAATGTGTACTTCTATAACTCAACTGCAGTGAGTCACATTGTGTCTTCTACTTCACGTGCCCGATCATTATCGACATTTCACGCCCGTTCTGGAGGGAGAACTGTGACGGACTGAATTACAGGGTTGCACCACCAACTCCTAATTGTGATAAATTTGTCACATCTATCTAGACAATGAGCTGAAAGGCAATGTGATCTGTTAAACTGGATTTAATTTCACAGGCGTTTGGCAAAGCCGATGCGATTTTTACAAATATCACACTTCTGTCGGCCCCTTCTGGCAGAGGAGTTTCCTCTGTTCCCACACACTCATTCTTAACAGTGCCAACATTTATTTACAGGAGCATCCAAACCTTGAGGATTTCACCACATTAAGCCCGTAATATTCAAACAATTGCTTTATCTGTTAACACCTCAGTTGAAGTTGTGTCGTGAAATCGGGATGTCTCGCTCGGCGGAACGTGACACCGACCAATTGCTGTCCTACTTGAATGAGTGCAGTGTAATTTTGTGCATGTTAACATATGCAGGTGAGCTCTGTCACAGATGCAGATTATCCCCCTGCCTACCTGAGCGTGAAAGGGGGGACAACGCAACTTCAAGTGACCCAGGGAACGTGGATATCCAGCTCTTTACAGAGGCGTTGAAGTGTGCAGTAATTGTAATAACTTGGGCTGAACATGCCCGGCAGATGTGCTCAGACTGTATTGCTTCTCACGGGTGTGAGCCATCCGTTTGAATTCAGGTCGACGCGTCTGCTGTGAAATTTCTCCCATGGAAGACATGCCGTGTTCTGGTGAGGGGGAACGTCTGATTTAAATGCTTTTTCCAAAAGAAAAATAATCTGTCTGAAAGAGCGTGTAGTGTCGGTAATGAGGTGGAATCAAAAGGAGTGTCGCACAGGCCTCTGAGAAAAGTTCACTCCTTTTATTTATACTAAATATCAGGGGGACTTCAGTACAGCAGGAAGTAAAAATATGAAATAAGCAAAATATGAAATAATCTTGTAGATGTTATAATGGGATTTAGGCACATGTTAGTTAACATAATCTAGTTAACCCTTGCTAGTTAATGTTGTAACAACACCACCTGGATAAAAATAAATTTATTACTTTATATTATAGTATATTATATATAATATGTATAGTTTATATTATAGTAGATGTTTTTAGCTATTTATTTTAATATATATTAATTATGTGGAAATATGTTGAAATACTTATGCATTTAGCAGACACTTTTGTACAAAACGACTTGCAGTGCATTCAGGTTATACTTTTTTTTATTCCTGGGAATCGAACCCACAACCTTTTGCGCTGCTAACGCAGTGCTCTACCACTGAATAAATATTTTATAAATAGTCATAAATCCAAATAAATATTTTTACATTATAGTACACTATATTATAGTACATATTCTGAGAGTGAATGGCTTTGACATCACAGTTTAGAGTATTTGGTATTAAAGGAATAGTTGGTTAGATGTCATTTGCGAGTTGGTGACTGGAAAAATAATAATAATAAAAATGTATGAGGAGTGTCATTTTGAAAAAAAGACGGCAGAATTCAAAGCACTTCCTCACTGCTAAGTGAGTTAATGCTGATTTTCAATAACTTCAGAAACATAATTTACTACATATGTAGCAGTAAATGCAATTATGCTGTAAATCATCTACCAATACGGTAAAATAAAGAATAAAGAAGTGATATGAAAATTCTCACACATCCTTTAATTACCAATTAGTGTAATAACTGATTCCAGAGGAATGTGTGCCTTCCACCGATTAGGACTGATTTTATTTCATGTAATTCCATTGTTTTTTAAATTGTCTACCCTTCATCAGGAGCCAAGTCAACTAGTGCAATGGTGCGGTATCAAAATCTAATGCAATTGTAATCTCATCTGTTTTAATCACATCTAATCAGATATTATCTAAACTAATCACATCACAGATCACATTAACTCACTCTAATCTAATCCTGTTGTCATGGTGATTTCTGGTATCCCTGAAGTTTTCACAGAACATTCTTGGCTTCTGGTTTTTGTTGTCAGTCTTTTTTTTTTTTTTCAGCCAAGTAGCTAAATTTAGAAGGAAATGTTAAACGCATCATTCTTAGACAATCATTTTTCAGCCACAGTGATGCTTTTTCCACTATGTTAGAAAAGAAGATGTTTTCTGAAAATTTTACTCACTTTCAGGTCATCCAAGATGTAGAATAATCCTCAAGTAATCTACACAACTTAATTCCATCCCTTTTAACATCTTGTGAAGTAAAAAGTTGCATATTTGTAAGAAACAAATCCACCATTATGACATCTTTTACTTCAAACCATTGCTTCTGGCTAAAATAGGAATCCTCTGTCCATAATATCACTTTCTCTATTGAAAAAGTTGTCTCATCTGAATCAGGAGAGAAATATGCACAGATCAAGCACTTTTTACAAAACAGCTCTAAAACAATATTTTGGTGGAGCACAACAGACATCTTCACTGGAAGAAGTGTTATTAGGGATTATATACTTATACAGTATGGTAAAAAGGCCTTAGAGCATTTATCTGCAGGCCATTTAAACACTGTAATGTTTTAAAATGTTTGAAGGTTTAAGCTAAGATTTGTTTTTCCCCTGTAGGGATGAACCACCTCAAGAAAGCTCATTTCAGATCACCAGCTGCTAAATAAATGACTTGCAGAAAAATCATCTTCTTTCTCAAAACCAATCGAGCCTGCGCTGACACTTCATCCAACACAGTGTGAGTCGGTACAACAGCAAAACGCCTCGAAATCCAGAACCTTAGCAATCATAAACTAAATTTGATAACCCTTTAAAGGGATAGTTCAACCTGAAGGAATTACAGGAAAATGCCCAAACTGCTCACAATGAAAACAGAGCAGCAATGAAAAAACCAAATGGGTTTGGAATAGCAAGATGGTGAGTAAATGATTCTGGAGTGAACAATCCCTTAAAATAATCCAGTTGCTCAATCGGCATTGTAACATGGTTCTGTTCTGAGCAGGATAATTCAAGGCACCAGGAACGGCAGCTGCTATTGCCTCCAGGTCTGAAGCACCACATCAGCTGCAAAGGTCATGACCCCTCTCGTCATTAGCATCATTTTCTGCTGTTTCAAACAGAATAGCTAAATGGAATTGGGCACAAGGTTTGGGATTACGCAGGGCTTCCTGACCAGGCCGTAGGAATTCATCAAAAGAGATGCAAATAAATTCAGAGATAATCAGCGTCTGATATCATGTCTTAAATAATTAAAATCTCATAACAGAACATTTATCATTGTCAATTAAACTCCACTGGCAAATAGAGATGGAATGGATGGATGGAAACGTGTTGAAGGTGTATGAGTGGCTTCTAGGATGTTGCTAGGGTGTTGATAAAGTGCTCTGATTGGTTGCTTATGCTGGGTACACACCACATGATAATCGGGCTGATTTTGGGACAATTTCTCCCCTTCCGGCAATACTAGGTAATATCCCGATTATCTTGGCGGTTCTAAAAATTATCTTAGCTTAGATTTTCCTGTGGTGTGAGATGTGTTAAGAGTGACTGAATTCAATGTTGGAAGCGCATCAATCGTGAATAGCGTTAAATATTTACGATCAGAAATCAGGGTGTGTGGGGGAACCCTGAGGACAAACACACATCTGGAGATAATCACGTGAAACGAAACAATATCCAATCAGAAAGCGAGCTGACAGAAGACGGAAGAATAACAAACGCAGTCATGGTGCACCACAAAAAAGGACTCTGGTTGAAAATGGTGTGTGGTGTGTTGTCTTTGTCACATCATGGCACACCAAACACTATAGAAGCAAAACAGTTAAATCAATGATTTTTTTGTCCACATGTTTGTGGTCTCTCATAAGATCTTAAAAGGTTTTAAAAATTTTTTTACCGTGTACCCATGATATGGTATGTTATCCATGCATGGATATACTTCATGAATCTATCTTTGCTCTTGTAAATAAATAAAGTTCCAATAAAATGTATTTAATTCTTTGTGGGGAGGGACAGCAAAATGTAATAAAATTTGCATAATCGTGCATTAATTATACATTCAGCTTTGTAATGAGTTAGTCAGCCTTTTCCATCCTACAGATTCTTTTCATTTGATATGAAACAGCGGATGAATCGTGAAATAACCCCATATGACATTTTCTTGAGATGGTTGCAAGACAGACTTTTAAAATGTTTTACAAACATTAGACAACACTAACAGAAAACAAAAACAAAATATCATCTCCTGATACTAAGATGCTGTTGCATTCTTGAATCTGATTGGCTGACGAACATTCTAATGTGTGGCAATTATTTTTTAGGGAAATGCATGCTAAGGAAGCATTAGAGGAATAATTGACTAATAGTTATTTCGTATCTAGGCTGATTTTATTATTTCATCTTTTGTCCCTTACACTATACATTCTGTGCAGAAACTAAAAGCATGCAGACAAACAGCCATAAAAATCCATACTGAGTATGCAAAGAGCACTTTAGAAAGAGAGTGGGTGCTTACATTTTATTTTAAGAATCATACAAGTGCTCAATTATTTATACCCTACAAAAATATGTACAGCCCTCCAAGATTTTAGAGAAGAATTTAAGTAGTATTTGTCGCTGCTGGCTGTCATTTTTACACAATGCCCATCGAGACAAACAGCGAGAAGGTAATTACAGCCATACCTTTCCACCATCCCTTCCCCCTCTTACAACTGCCTTCACACGTCCTGTTAGCAACATTGTTCATTAAATGCTGCACTACTACAACTACCCAGGAGTCTTTGAAAGGGTCTTATTGGGAGCCATCAAACAGAAGCACTCGGATAATGACACTGTCTGGAGCAAGAGGAGTGATATCCTGAGAGCAGGGCCTTCACACGTCGCGTTAATCAGAAAGCAGCGAGGTCTGTCTGAGGTTTAAATCAGACGGGCAAAAACTCTCATTTACTTTAATGAAGTCCCGGAAAAATTGGAGTCGTCAATTAGGAGCCAAATCATTAGAAATGTCACGTGACTTGGACTTTTACCAGTTATTCAGGGGAAACTTGTGCAGCATCAGAGTTCATTTTAGGCTGAAATTAAATTGCAGAAACTTTTTAAACAGCAGTTTGCCTGTTCCTTTTACAATTTTAATAATAAAAAAAATAAATAAATAAATGCATTTGCACACCTTCAAAATCAATGGGAAAAATAATTAGCTAAGTGAATAAGTGGATATTCTGTTAAATTATTATGCTTTAAAATGTCCTGTGGCAGAAAGAAGTTTTTTATTCAATGCTGTTCCAACTTATTAAAAAAAAAAAAAAAAAAAAAAAAAAAATATATATATATATATATATATATATATATATATATATATATATATATATATATATATATATAATTGGATACTTTTTAAATATGTTTTTGTATTTTTTGTTAATGTTCTGTAAGGAATAGTTCACAAAAAAATAAAGATTATGTTATTTACAAGGTACATTTTTGGACAATTTTTTACACTCCTGTGATAACTTAATGATAAGAAACAACTTTTTTTTCTTTTTTTTATGTCTAAAGGATTTTTATTTCTGACTGTCGGATATATGCCAGTAGTATTCAACCAATCATCATGCTTCAAATCATTACTGCCTGGTCTTCAATCATAATTGCAAGTTACTTTAATTAATTTATGCCGAAGAAATTAATGCTGATATTCACCAAAACCCAAAACTTGCCTAGGGCATTTTCAAACTTTTGGAGGGCACTGCATATTTTTCATATATCTTTTTTTTTCACAATGTGGACTGGAGATTTTTAAATGCTCAAAAATGACTTAAAATTACCATAAAACTTAGGGCATATGATTCATACATTGTATTCCAAGTGTGCTGAAGCCATATGATAGTGTTTTGCGAGCAACAGATTCAAATTTACATATTTTTTTTTGTTGAAAATCTTTCTGTCCGCCCAGAACTTAAATCTCATTCGGTTCAAACTCGACTTCAATGATCAGATATACTATATTTGAATTTATGTAGATTAGATAATCCAGAAAAATGGACTCAGACTCCTTGAAGTTACTTTAAAACATTTATGCCAAGAAAATGAATGCAGACAGTGTCCAAAATTTT
>NC_039266.1:20089278-20239356 GCF_003368295.1 Carassius auratus
AGAAATCCAGAAGTGCACAACTGACCCTTTGTTAAGATCCCCCCACTTTGTTTAATATACTTAGAGAAGCTTTACAACAAATTTCACAAGAAAGAAAAAAAACACCTTATTTGAAACCAATTATGGACAGAACAGTTTCTAATGTTTCCACAATTTTAGACTTACACTAGAAAGAGCAAAAGCTAGTCTGTATGATGGACAGTTGTCAAGGTTGTCAGACTTTTTTTAAACAGGGCTTGGGAAATTGACTCAGCGCAACAATATATAACCGACAAAACGGTTCCTAATGCTTCCACAATGTTTGAAACATTTAAACAAATAGGAACTGTCCCGAATTTATTTCAGAAAAAAAAACAGTAGAAGTTGGTCTGGCAACATGATGGATGGCAACAGACGGTAAAAGGGATAGTTTACCAAAAAATTTAATTACCCTATCATCTACTCATCCTTAAGCCATCCTTTTCTTCTTTCAGATGAATACAATCTGACTTATATTAAAAATGTCCTGGCTCTTTCAAGTTTTATATTGGCAGTGAATGGAAATTGTGTTTCTGAAGCAAAATAAAGTGCATCATAAATCATGAGAGTATATCATGGGGTAATACAAATTTTTGGATGACCTATCCCTTTAAGGAAGGGCTGGTCAGTAACATTTTTAAAGGCGGGGCTTAGGAAAGGCTAATATATCAATGTTAACTGCTAAAACGGTTCCTAATGTTTCTACAGTGTCTGCAACATAGGGCTTCAAAAGACTTACATCAGAAAAAGAGTAAAAGATGGTCTGATAATATGGTAACAGTTTCTAAGGAAGGAACGCGTCAGTAACATTTTAAGACTTAGCAAAGGCTCAATTAAAGGCAGCACAGATCCTCGCTTAACTCCTCCCCTGTTATAAAAGATGATAAATGTCTGGGTTTAAGGTCAAGAGCTTTGTATAGCTGCAATTATGATTTTGATAGGCCATTATGCCACTGATTGGACATTTTCTATGCTGTAAACTCAGTTTCACAGTATGCCACTTTGCCAGCTATTCCCACGTAAACAGACATCTTACTTTATTTCACACTGAGGCCATCAGAGCTCAATTGTAGATTTCTGAATATTAAAATGAGTCTCAGCACTGAATGCAGATTCACTGATAGTACCTTAATAACAGAATCAATCGTTGTCTATTTCTCCATCAACCCATTTCTCACTTTAGCCCGATGGCAGTACCCAGTTTCGATTTAAAGCAGTTGTATTGTCTGATTTCCAAGAGCCAAGTCAAACCTGGCACTGATCATCTGAAACATTCCCAAGGCTGGCAGAACACAACGAATGGTTTAAATTAGGCTGAAATGAGTTTCAGTAAAAACATAAACCCTTCCATCCCTTCTCTTTCCCAAAATGAAGTTGAAAGCGGCAGCCACGAACGAGTTCATCCTAACAGACAGTCAATACAAATCAGCAGGATCCCAAGGCAAAATGGAGAGCCTGGTAAAATTATTATAAACTAGAAAAGCAGGTACAGCAGCAATCTGCTAACCTTCACAAGCAACTACAGCCTATTTAGTCAGCAAGATGATATTTTTCTTTGCAGATTAAGTGGTACGGAACACAAAAACACGGGATGAAAATTGTCGGCTGGTGGAAGGGGGAGATTTATTCACTAATGCCCACACAACATGACATTTCACCACAGCTTAACAGGTTGAAAGCATCTGCATGCCGGATAAACATCCCTCTGTATCGCCTGATTATTAATAAATATTACTTTCCTCAGGGTGGGGAATGAGTGACAGGGAGCGAAGAATCATTATTTAAATTAGATTTTTACTCTTTCTGTACAAATGGCTTTGCCACACTGCAGAAAAATCAAACAAATTAAAATTTTTGAGTTAAAACATCAATTTGCTTAAATGCAACACAGCAAAATTTGATTTACTTATTTAATCAAAAAAAATGCTGTAAAATAAAACATTCATTTTTTTAATCTAAAACAAATTTTTTGTTGGATGTTTAGAAATATTTACTGCAAAGGAATTTGCTAAATCCAAATCTATTTTTTTTTCTATCCACCTCAAAACAAATCTATGTCTTAACACTGTAAATATGAATATCGCAACTTTCCTCAATAAGCCACATGATAATCTCAGGAATAACGTTTGTGGTTTTATAACCCCGACATAGATTGACTCCTTCAGGAAGCACCACTAATAAAAATGTTTGCTCATCTAAGGGATTACATATAAAACAGAAAGGATTGAGAATGTACCTCATACCTGCGTATTCATAGTCTGCAGCTGCAAAGCCTAACAAATCCTCAGTGTTTTGCGTCTCATCATCCGGCACACAGAATATCAGCTTTAGAGAAAAGCTCTCCTAACATCAGAGTTAAAAACCTCAGATCTCCTCATGCCTGAGTGGCATTTCCAACTAAAGGTCTCTGCCAGAGACTGATAATAAAGATGTTGTTCTCCCGTGACAGATAGACAGATATTCTCAAGGCCTGCGAAAATTTTAAGTAAAATGGTTCTAAAATAGAGTGCGATGAGTCCCTGGCCTCATAATTCCCCATAGAGGAAATGAGTCATTATTTTTGCAGTTCTGTTCGGTGACACTAAAAAGGACACATTTCAACTAAATATGAAATAAATATAATTCTGGAGAGAATATGCATATGCAATATGCAAGCTGATTGTAAATAATGGTTTGAACATCGGCCTCATTCTGCTCCCACGACCCAAGCCCTGGAGGAGCCCCATCGTGCACGATAGGTCATCTGCGGCCAAAGTCATCACAGCTGTGCTGATTTTGTGCAGCTGAAGAGCTGTGTGAGCTTAGGCCAAAGCCTGATCTGCTCCAGGAGAAAAGAGTGTTTATCCCTCAACAGTATTTTTGCAGTTGGAGACTCAGTCATTTAATCAGTATGCCTTACAGATATCTGCATGGGAATGAAGAGTGAGGTCAGAGGTCACCGGTACTGTATATCCCTCATGCGATAGCAATGACCAGGAGCAGTGTATTAAAGAGTGTGCGAATGTTGCGGAGAGGCTTCTGGGTTTTAGCTTGCCTGGGGTGCAAACTGCTGATTTTCTTTGTGCCATTATTTCGAACCCATCTATAAATCAGATTAATAAACACAACTGAAGTTCCAAGGTCACGACTTTCCATCACAGTTATACCGTCTCCATCCACGCAAAGCTATTTTTCTGCAAGTCATCCAAACTAGCTCTAGCAGAAACCAAGAAGAAGTCCGACATTACTAAGTCATGGCCAGATTAATGCTGTTTGTAGCACATTACATTCTGAACTGTACAATATAAAAAACTTTTTCTGTGACCATTGACACAGCCCATCTTGTTGGCATTTGGCTATTTAAACTAACATTGGCTGAGCCAGATAAAGTTACAAAAGAAACCAAGCTGGAGGATGGAAACATAACGTGAATAATAAAGTCATATCTACTGTTGGTCTGCACAATTGAGTGGGCAAATTCTATTCATTTTGATAGGAATCTGTGCGATTGGGAGTTTTTTTTGCGTGAGGGTGAAAAAGTTTCCCAAACAGATTATGCTTGTGTTGAAGTTGGTCACAAATTCGCTGTGATTGGCAACAAAAAACCGTGTGGTTGAAAGTTACTTTTACGAGCAACCCCGTCATAAATCGCAAAAAAATGATAAAAAGGGAAATGAATGATTTGTGCCCTCAGAAACTTACTTAAGTTGTGCAAACTTAATGCAAACTCACGCAATTAGCAACAGAAACTGGTTGGTTTGAAAGTGACTTTTGTGAGCAGGGCACCATACATTGACGGACAATGGAAACTGACAATGGAAAATGGACCAATTCCACCTGCAATATTTTGCCTGAATTTCAAAAATGTGACCACACTTTAAGGCCAGTGGATTTGATGTGACAATTCAATAGTAATAATAAAGTGTTAAATAGGAATTTAATTGAAATTGGATGTAGTGTGCACTGATCAGACGGGCTGAGCATTTCAGTATCCTAATCAGTAAATTTGCAACCTATTTTACTTGAAAATAAAGTAAATGGGACCTCATTTTATATATCAGGAATTGACTGGATCAGGAAAATAATGACAGCTTATATTTTGTTACTAATAAAAAAACGATATAATAATAATATATTTTAAACAACTTATGGGCAACTTATGGGCTCAACCAATTGCAGGAGTTTAGGGGACGGGACTATCTGTTTGCCTGACCAATTAGAGACAGGGAAGTGCTTAGGAAACCTGTTAAAAATACGTAAATAAAATGCAATAGTTCACACAAGTGGTGCAAAAATTACACACTTAGCTTTAAATTATGTCTGGAAATGCTTTTAATTCATTCCTTAAAAAAAAAAAAGATCTTTCCCGATACTTGTATATCATCTTGCAGATCATAATTCAAGCCGTCTGAGCCTCCAAATTACCTATTTTTATTGTCGGCAGGGTGGTTTGTTATGATGTGCATGGAATTCATCACAAATGAATGCTAGTCAGCACCTGTATCCCATTATTGTGTGGGAGCAGCAGGGAATGAGGGGTCGTCGTGTGGCCGGAAGAGATTGCTCCCAGCTCTGGGAGATAAACCCAGACTCATTTCTGCTCTCCATCTCACTGCCGGCAAATTGAAGGACAGATCAGAGCGAAGCATACGTGCAATCGGCACTGCACTCTTCAACAGAGCAGCACATTTAATCCCCGCAAACCCCTGTGGGCACGGGGGGAATAATACGATCAGGAAAGCTCACTCGAGGTCTATGCGGGAAGTGCGTAAAGATAGACTAAAGGATGACAATGGCATCCATTTTGTCTCCCTGTTTTGTATTCAATTGACAAAACACACCAGCGACGGCAGCTCCCTGGGGAGGGCATTGGTGTTGTAAGGTGAAATCGCTTGTTAAATATGTCACTTTTTGACTGGAGTAATTATCTTGTTAATTATCAGGTGAGGGGGCTGTGATTCAATGGCTGTGAAGCGATCAATTAACAAGCTGAAATCAGTCAGCAGAGGCATGACGAGACAACACCCCGAGAGCCGAATGTGCAAGAAACTCACAAATGCCAAAACGCAGCTCTGGATCACTGACGGACTCAATC
The DNA here is from genome assembly GCF_003368295.1 of Carassius auratus. Lineage (NCBI taxonomy): Eukaryota > Metazoa > Chordata > Actinopteri > Cypriniformes > Cyprinidae > Carassius > Carassius auratus. Next base: position 20,094,371 of record NC_039266.1, read on the forward strand.
GTTTGAGATGTTTTTGTGTAAAAAGTCGAACCACTCCAATGCGAAAGAGAATTTTCATCCGTCGGTGGTTTCTAAATATTTATCTCTGCTTCATTCCAACTTGGAAAAGCTAATCGGCTTCACATGTAGTCTATCAGAATGACACGACGCTGTGAGGAGAAGAAAGTCGAACGCAGACAGACTGTTGGGTTCAGACCACATCAAAGCTAGTTTCCACACCACAAGAAGTCAAAAAGAAAAGAGAACCTCACGATAACATGTAAACAAACCCCATCTGCGCAGGGCTCTGGTGAGTTTGAATGCCCCAGTGTTCATTATGCCATGTGTGAGAAACAGATTGAAGTGCCATCGGGCTGCAGGAGCCTGTAATAGCTGTGCTGCCTCTGACTGGGAAGCCAGTCTTAATTAGATCATCAGAAAAGGCCACAATGATGGCCGTTATACACTCCCTGGATTCAGTGGCTCAGGTATCAGTTTGGATCAAAATGCAAACACTGGACTAAATGCCAGTGGCAGTACACATGTATTGCCAAACATTTGCCCCTATAAATACCTTCTTGAGTCAAAGAAGATTAAAAATCACTTTCGTCCTGGCCAAGACTTGCAGCTAATAATAATTATAACAATTAATTGGCACATTGGACTAATCAAGATGGTCTTCATCAACAGCTTGTCTTTTGATAGGAACATCTTAGAAATGTTGAAATCTATCATATCACATGTGCCCATCACATTTAGTTACGAGCTGTATGGCATGCCAAATAATGCCCTAACCAACTCAAACCACATTGTGTGAGTCACTGAGAGTGTGTTGAAGACCATTTGGCAAATGGTAAAAAATAAAATAAAAATAAAAACACAAAACCTGTGCATGACCCAACTGAATTTGACCTAGACTGTGGTTTCTCTTGGAGCTATAAAATACATCACACATGCTTACATACAACAACATGACCCACTTTATTCAACTTTTGTTGCCCTCAATACAATAACAATTCCAAAGTGAGGTTGCCAAACAATGCTGGTTTGGTATATAGTCAATGAAAGATATTTTTTGCATACATTTATTGGACATAATTAACATTTTGCTACCATTTATCCAAACTTCAAGCTGCTACAACACCTTATTATTTGTATGTTTTTGTAAATAGTCATTGGTTCTTGGGTCTTAAGGTCATAGCACAAGGAGTCTGAAATTCTCAACAGATATTTTTGCATGTTAAAAAATAAGTACAAACTTATGTTGTGTCATTCATGTTTACACACTGCCTCCGTCATTAAAAAGTTCGGATTGGGTTCAATTTTCTGAATTTTCGCATCCGTAACAAGCATGTTGATAGGAAAGGATGACCAATACAAGAAGAAAGAAAAAAAATGCATAAAAATTTTCAGACTTAGTGTGCAATGACCTTTAAACTCAAGATTTTGATGTACAAAATAATTTGATGGTGTTATAAGGTCATTTTTGGATCTCAGCAATACATCCATTTTTGTTGCGTGAAAAAGACTTGGAATTCCTTTTGAGTTCTTCAGAAAATAATAATTAAAAAAAAAACCTGGAAAAACCTGTTCCTTCACTGCACAGCGGTGTGGACGAGAGATTTATTTGAACACGCAAGAATCTCTCACGACTTAATCATCAAGAGACATAAATCCTGTGAAGGAATGAAGTCATGGTGATAATTACTTCAAATTAAACAGCTGCCACAAACAGCCCCACCAGCGCTGTATTTCGCCTGAGAAAACGTCACTCTTCCCAATTCTATATACACATAAGATAAAAATGAGGACAATGCTGATTTAAGCTGATTCTTATCAAACATTCTCACGAAGTCTTCTGAGCACAAAAAATAGCTATGCATAGCCAAACTTTTGACTATAATGTGTAGCTTACACTGGAGCGTTTGACAACCAACGATTGCCCACTAATATAGAAAGAGATTGTTGATATGTAAAGTGACCAAACTGATTTTGTTTTGTCATTGTGTGCCATTTAGGAGTTCATCAGAAATGAAATATAGGATGTGCTGTCTAAGCTTGAGAATGGGCCCAAAATAAATTCCCGAACTGGGTTTGGTGAAACAAAAACCATTATCAAGACAGATAAAAATGTCAGTGATATATATGATCTGATGTCTGAACAGCCCGTGACCTTTCACCTTGATGGGCTCTTAAAGCATACTGTATCTCCCTCAAGCCCAATTCAAAAACACACAAACACACACACACTTCCCTCCAGCTCTGCACACAGTCATTGACATCTCCAACACTGCCCTGGCATACCATCAAAGCCTGACAAACACAGACATTGTCATGCACACACACACACACACACACACACACACACACACACGAAACAGTGAGAAAGGAAGGACAGGCATCAGCTGCTGGCTGTTTATGTCTCTCTCTCTCTCTCTCTGTGTGTGTGTGTGTGTGTGTGTGTGTGTGTGAACACACTCTCAAGATCCTAGTCATTACTGACCGGTTAATGCTTTTTTTGTTTAGTCTCTGGTTGATGTCAGAGGACATCTGTAGCTGTTCTATTTGGGTTTTGTTTGAGTGTGTCTTTCAAATACCTTCAAATACTGTATAAACAGCTAGACTGATATACTGGATCTGAGACATATAGAGATAAAAAAAAATATCACAATCATATTCTTCTATTCACCCTTACAGAAAAGTACCACGGTATAGTGAAAGTATCAAATGCTAATGAAACGGTAATTTGAAACAAACTATGGAACTGGATGATTAAAATATATGAACTGCAGTATTTATATGTGATACTTCAATGCATATGTTGATACTAAATGTCCATTAAAATGCATCACAGTTTTCACAAAAATATTAAACGGAACACATTTTTTAAAAGAAATGTCTGAGCAACAAATCAGCATATTAGAATGATTTCTGAAGGAAACTGGAATAATGCTACTGAAAATTCAGTTTGTATTAAAGGAATAAATTACATTCCAAACTATATTCAAATAGAAAACTGTTATTTTAAATGATTGTAATATTTGACAATTTTGTGTTCTTGATCAAATAAATGCAGCCTTGGTGAGAAGACTAATTTAAAAAAACTAAATTGTAGTCATTCAGTACCATATATAAAATGTACTATGTGTATTATTATTATCTAAAACCTTCACTTCACCATCATGGTATCAAAGCACAGTTTTGTAAGTGTTCTCATATGCTAATGCAGTGCTCCATTCACTTGTGATAATGAAAGAAAACTGCTGTTTATTTCCTACTGACAACCAGTAATTAAACACAATGTCACAACCCTCTTCTGCTTTCAGACTCAGTTTTTAGCACAAACCACATCAGAAAACTGTGACCATACCTACATACAATAGATATGGTTTCTGATTACAACCGTTTTCCAGCAGAAATAAAAAACTCAGTTTATGCAAATTGTTTGCAAACAGTTTTATTTGCTCATTTTCCCAGCTCATTTTTCATGTTGAGAAGATGATATCTGTTGTCTGAGTGAATATCTTACCTCTGTGACGTCTTCTTATATTTTCGCCTGAAACAAAAAAAATATGGATATAATGGATAAATGCATCTGGCATAGGCCACTGGGGCTAGTTGTCACATATATTTCAACAACAAGTTTTTGAATCAAAAGTCCAAATACTCAAACATGAATTCTACCTTAAAATAATTTTTTTTGTGCATTTTATGCATTTATATATATATATATATATATATATATATATATATATATATATATATATATATATATATATATATATATATATATATGCTGTTATTTTATTATAACTGATTCATTTTACTTTTTTAATGTTTTTGTGTTACATTCATTTCATTAATTGTTTTGAGTGTCATAACTGTCTCACTTTTTAAATCTGAATGTAAAAAATATATTGATTAACATTTTAAATACAACTTTTAATTGCTTGCATTTCACATTTTAAGAACGTAAACAGCAATCTTCAGCGTCAATTTCATTTCCATTTTGAAATTTTGTCCAACTTTCTATAAAATATCAAGTGAACTTTTTTTCATTAACATTTTTTTTTTTTGCCATATCTTTAATCAATGTGTTTATATACGGTTTTATTTTTTGTAATAAACGTACCCTGAAAAATGTTAACTGGATTGAAAAGTATGACCACTAGCCATTTGATATACAGGCAATAATAGTTAACAATCTTTAAAAAAAAAAGTCAAATATAGCAGCTATATAGAGTTAAAATAATTGATTCAAATGCTCGAATCAAGGCACACATGAACATTTGTGCAAAAAAGGAAAACAATGACCCTCTTATGATGGACATCTGAACATTTGGTCATCTAAATCCAGTTAGTGCATGAATGCTCGCTCTGTTTCGCACGTAGAGAGGAAATGCCTCTTCTTTTAAATCAGCGTTCAGTAAAACATCTCAACTGCAGCTGCTGTCAAGCCATATGAAGACAGACGTTCTGATTGGTCAAGTTTGATATATATGACATCACCTTCAGAAGAGCCTAGAGCGACTAACACACAGTCGCTGCTATTTACATGATCAGCGACCTTTAACCTTAACTTCCTGTCGACTTCATCATCAAAACATCTTCCTCTCTTTCTATCTACCTCGAAGAAAACGCCTGCCTTTATTGCAGCCTTAAACTTTCATATATGTGCATTTTTTTCTGTGTCCAGTGGTGTCTACACGCATCTCATTTCACTTGGAGCTGCCAAGTGTATGATTAAATTCTTAAGAAGCTCAATAAAATGGGCCTTAAAGGGAAATAAAGCTGGAAACAGGATGACTTCGGTTCAATCTCGACCCAACTGGTGGCGTTATGACAATGTTGATGGCCCTTGTTTCAGGACAAATAACAGCTCTCTGACTTCTCCACCTGGGTTCAGGGACCCCAGGCTGACGGCGACTCCTCCATCACGGACAATGCAGCTGTCATAAATCTAAAACCAAACCTGGAAGATATTTTGCCATTTATAACAGGGATTAGCATTCAGCGGCCTAATGTGGGATGACACAGTGCAGGATTAGATCAATCCCTGCAACGGCAAACTATAAAATCCCCTTGTGATAACATACACGGTCATTACTGTCCACATAAATTCAGAAGAAGCCATTCCTTTCATTAACTGGCAATAAATGAGACGGCGATAGGAAATAAGTCACACATGCAACTAATAAAGTCATCCACAGGCATGATTTTCTGCAACATTATACTCATGAACTTTGCCTCTGCACCACAGGACAAGAATTAATTTTAATAAAACTCTTGTGTCTTCAAAGAAAAAAAGTCATGCAATTTTCAGATTTTTCAGTTGAGTCTATTTTGGTGCATTTATTTTCTTGATCTAGCTTCAGTGACGAGTTCAAACATTACATTTCCCTTTTGTAATTTCTTCCGCAAATACTTGCACTTTGCAAATATTTTGTTTTAATATGCTGGATCCGTTGGCAGCCTGGTTTTCAAACAAATGCATTCTAAATAGCGATCAACTGGAAACACTTTTGAAGGAAGATGAGGCTGCTTTTGCGTCTGGGAACCGAGCCACACATGAAGAGGATGTTTGTACTGAAAGTGACCCGTTAACCCTGACCCGCATCTCACTTTCACAAATATGTCAGCAACACATTAGAAAGCCATCAACTGCAAATCTCCCCCTCCCAAAAAAACATGAAATGTACTCTATAAGTAAGTTTAACTCTACGCCATTTCTATGAATTTTATTATTTTACTCTTTGCACTGTATAATTACTTAATTCATAATTTTTTGGTTTAATTTTATTTTTTAATTAAATAATCATATTTACAACTTAATTTAAAGCTTTTTGTAATGTAAGATCTTTGCTCTTTGCTACTTTTATCACGACTCATTTTATCATGATTAATTTTTGTTAAAACGATACTTTTATACTTTATATTGCTATGAAATATTATCATTATATTTTGTAAAATGTAATAAATTATTATATCATTATAGTTTTACACTTTGCAGTGCATTATATTCTTAATTAAATGTATTGAATGTGTGAAAATAAATAAGTTACATTTTTAACAAATTTTTCTCACAATAACACTTTTGATTAATTCTTAATTTATTAGCAATTTCTATTAATGACATTGATCATATTTAATATTCAAATCCTTTCCTCTTTGTAATGTATCATATTAATTTCAGGTAATTTTTTAATATTTTGTGATGTTTCAAAATGTGATTTTCTTGTACTTTTATACTTGATATTCTTATAAAACATTACTAATAATATTGTGTTATTTCGATTTTTATGGTGCTCTCTAATGCACATAGACAGAAAGTATGAAACTCTACTCACAGTCCTCGCAGTCTGAGCCAGATCTTCTCAATCTGATCCGCTTGTAGGTACTTCAGAGAGTTGTTCTCGAAATCCTCAATCTCTTTGGTGGGCGACTCCATGTCAAAAAAGTCGACCAGGCAAAACGACATGAACGAGTTTGTATCTGGACAGGACGGACACAGAGGCAGTTTGTAGAGCAATCGGCAGCAGCAGCAGCAACAGCAGCAGACGCCGAGTCTGTCACAGAGACAGCTGTAGCACGTCCCTCATCCTGTTCCCCTCTCTCTCTCTCTCTCTCTCTCTCTCTCTCTCTTTCTCTCGCTCGCTCACTCACTCTCGGTGGTTGTGGGCTTGTGTCACCAGCTCTGGTCAGGTGTATAGAGAGGAGCGCGTATGGCAGCACTGCAGGGGGCCGCATTCTCTCCCTCTCCCTCATAATTACAAGGCAGTGGAGAGGAAGAGGAGAAGAGGGGATTAAACAACTGCTGTTGATCTCTGTATCAGAGTCTCGGCTCCATTCAGCCACACAAACAGAGAATAAAATGCAATTGGAAGCATGGACTGATGCACTGTCTGGGATGTGTTGAGAGACATAAAAGACAGGAAAAGAGAAAAAAATTCAAGGGGAAAAAAAGAGAGGCGGACTTGGAAAAAAGGATGTGTCTGAAGTGTAAATAAAGTGTCTGAGAGAAAGAGATAGAGAGGCTTTGACTTAGTATGTAAACAGGAGGAGAAAGGTAATATAGTGGTACTACAATTAAACTATTTGTTTCCGAATATACAGTTATACATAAGATTTTAATATTTTATTACCTTAAATAGGTATATAATGCATTACAACACGCTATTAATGCTAAATGTCATTGGTTACATTGTGTAATGGTGTGTTGTAAATGCAATGTATTACAGGTTTTGAAGGTCGATGTGAAATCAACACATAATAGATGTTCCTGTCTTACTGTAAACGGGGCAACAGTGAACGTTTTCCAAAAAATGTTTGTTTGTATCTCAAAGCAATTTCCGTCTCAGCTGTTGGATATCGCCAAGTCCTATTTTTCAACCTCCTCTCCAACCACCTGGATCAAAAATGATGACTTTTCACCATCCAGTCAATTTCCAATGGATAAAATCAAGTCAATTTCTTGTTTCAAAATATGTTCAATGTAATTTTCTGCATTATAAATATCATACAATGTAATTAATTTAATACATTAAATAATAATACAAAAATAATAAACAATTGTGACCACAGTTTTAAGAGATTAATGTACTTTACTAAAACGTGCCAAATAAGTAAAATATGTATAGTAATACTCAGAAAAGTGTATTTTTATAAAAAGAGTAAAGAGAGAAAATATGCAAGTATCAGATTCACATTTTCAGCAGCAGCAGCTCTTAAAGTAATAGCAGCCAAAACAGCATAAAAGCCCAGCTTCTGTGATGTCTGTCAATCAAAGAACAAAAGATAAAGAAAGAGGAAATCAATCACTTTTATTGCTTTAAGGATTCATCTTTATCTAATTGGGAATTTAGTGTTTGACAACTTTGTATATTTCCTAATGTTTGTTATAATGGGTTTATGTGAAGATTGTTTTAAGAAAACAATTATAAGTTATTTTTTAAAAGTCAAATAAATGTTAAATTGATAGCTCTCAATTATACTGTAATGTTGAATGGCTATAGCCAATAATTAAATATTAGAGGATGTCTTTTAGTCATAAAAATATGATGCCATTAAAGAAATATTAAAATATACTGTATAAAATATACTTTATGTTGTTTGTACATTAATTTGAAGATTGAATGTGAAACTATTGCAATATAAAAGTATATTTAAAACTTCAATGTTAGGTGGGATTAACCACAATTAATAAAAAAAAAGTAGTGTATATATGTGTGTGTGTGTATATATATATATATATATATATATATATATATATATATATATATATATATATATATATATATATATATATATATATATATATATACATACACAGTGTGCTCATAATAATGTGCAACTGTTTCACTTTTTATTTCAAAAATATAATGAACTTTTGACTAAACTCAGACCTTCAGATGGTTTTATGATTGAAATACCCTAAAATATAGAGAAACCACATCACATTCTGTAGGAAACGTCAAGCATAATGCAACAGTAAGAAGAATAAAATTCCCACTGTCATTAAACATAAACTGATGTTCGTAAATGTCACTGTTCCTAAGACGCGAAGCAAAACAGCAGATGGTTAGCACAGAGATCGTATCTCTGTCTGAAGAACAGCCACAGCTTGACGTGAAAATACAAATTATATCATCATAACAACAGATAAAAACACAATGGCTGGAACAGCAGAGGGAGGACACCACAACCCACGCACTCAAATCATGACAGCATCAATATCCGACTGAGCTTTAGACTAAAGCACCATTAGACGGAGTCATTGTGATGATGCTTGACCACGCTCCATTAGCACGAGACACTCAACAGTACATCTGCTCTGTTTGCATTCGCCTTTGATGCAGATGTGGAGAATTAATAATTAAGAGGACGGCATTTTCTTCTAGACTTTTTCTGAGTTATAGACCGTGCTATATTGATAAGGAGGACTGGAATCAATGAGGATAAGACCGAACAAGCCTCAAAACTCATCCGTCAGGTGAGAAATAGCAGGTGTTGAGAGATGGGCGAGAGGGGAAAGCTGCAGGTGGAAGAGCTGTTAAGAATTGTGATCAAGATGACCGCTGAATTCATCATAGGATTCTGTGGTAATACTGTATTTGGTGATCACAGGGAATCAGCTGAAATACAATCAGTCCAGAGCTGTGAATAATTCCATTAACAGCTTCATACTGAGCCAAATACTCCAATACAGCACATCTCACTGGAACAAACACACAGTTTGTTTTCTTTGTTTTGCAATATCGAAAAGCTTCACAGTCATGCAGATATATGATTCATATAATGAGAAATGGTGTTTACATCACAAAATACATCACAAAAACTCATCGGATGCACATTTATCAGACGCTTTTATCCAAAGCAACTTACAGTGCATTCAGGCTATACATTTTTTTTACCAGTGTGTGTGTTCCCTGGGAATCGAACCCACAACCTTTTGGGCTGCTAACGCAATGCTCTACAACTGAGCTACAGGAACACATACAGAACGCAACTGATTACCACTGAAAATAATCTCTACACTCATCCTTCAAAATTTACAGTAATGCACTTACCAGACCAAAACTAATTTTAAGCAAACAAAGAGAGTTCAGTACGCCCACGTTTAGGTGCAGGTTAACAGGTTAAATCTGATGATTTGAAAACATAAAGACTGAAAAAAATATAAAGTGATCCAAATGAATGAACATCTGATTAATGCATTAGAAACATTAATGTATAAGCTCCAAGTAAAAAATTATTTAAAGTTTTTTGACACCAATATCATGTTAACTCTAGTTTCATTTTAGCATTTTATTATTATTTTTGTTTTGTATTTAATTTTAGTTACATTTTTAGTCAAATAATTCTGTGCTTTACAATGATTGATTTACAAACGACGTGCAAATTAAAGAACACAGATGCAACATCTCATTTACATATTGTAATTGTAAATTAATTGGAGTTTAATTTATAATTTATTTCCAAAAAATTTAGTACTTTAACTTTTGCCAATGCAAAAATTTATATTTTCGTTTAGTTAGTTTTTCTACTAACATTTTGATTAATTGCAGCTTCATTTTGTTAACAAAAATGTCTTTAATATTTTATTTAACAATAATAACCCTGGCTAACATGTAACATTAACATTTTGCAGTTATATTTTCAAAACAATGTGAGTTGCATATATAAGTTGCATATATATATTGCATGCATGAGTTGCATATATAAAAATATTTAATATTTCTATTTCACTATTTATGAACACTTTTCTCACAGACTTCTAATTACATTTTTATTCTTTGTTGTTGTTGTTGTTGTTGTTGTTGTTGTTACTATTTATGTTATGTAAACAATTTGTTACTGACAGAATGCACACATTTACAGACTTAACCTAATTTAAGAAACATTTGGTTTTGTATGTCAAGCACAGATATACATGCTATATTAAATCTGTGATATAAAAACAACTGATCTACATTTTAAGAAACTATTTTCTCTACAACTCATAATTACAGTAATTATCTGTTAAGACTAAAGCTATTTGTTAAGCATGCCAAGAGAGTACTTAAGTGCAGGTTCAATGTGAGAGGTCTGTATGATCCTCTTTAGTTCTTTAGTTTGCATTTATGATAATGCTGACAAAGGAGATTCCCAGCTACATACAGTTTTAATTACACAACGATTATGATCAGAGTTTAGATTATAGTCAGAATTAAAAAAAAATATTAGATTCTTCCACAAACATCAGAGTGTATTCACAAATCAAAACACTTTCACTTACTAAACCCCCACCCCCCCAAAAAAAATTAATTGCATGTGTAAGCATTAAAACTGAAATCACGCTGTGGAACTCCTGCTCAATGTTCTAGACAGAGCAATGAACCAAGCTGTAATGATGAACTATTTTATAAAAGCACCATGTTCTTTCCTATGTGAATATATGGCTCAGCAAAAACTAATTTTTCAAAGAACATTCCAAAATGAATATTCTGCCATTATCTATTATTAACTTCACGTTTCATTCATTTTGCTGATATAATCATTATACACTATATACACTATAACAATTGATTCTAGGACGTACTACAAAATACAAAAATAAAATGCTAAAAACTATAATCATTAATTTTACAAGTGAATTATTTGTATTAAATTAAGTTAAGTAAAATTAAGTAAAAATGCATATTCGTTCAAATAAATAAAAGACAAATATAATCTAAATGAAAAAGCAGGGTTAATTAGCATTCAAAATTAAATACCCAGTATCAAGTAATAGATGAAATACCTTTAAATAAATCTGATAAATTAAAAAATAAATAAAACTCTAATATCAGCCAGCAACTGATATGTTACATATATTCTGCATCCCTGAATATGTCATAATAATGGCTTACATTTTGCTCTGTTTCTAAAATGCTTGTAAAACTAAATGCACAAATGCAAGTACAACTTTCATGATGCTTTCATGGTTTCTGATGTTTGTCTATAATTGTCTGAGCTTGACAGCTCCTTTTCAATATGAATTGCAGAGCTTCAAAAACTCCTTTTGTGTTCTAAATTACAAATAACAGGACAAAGATTTCAAAGAAAAAAGTGAGTAAATATTGACACAATGTGAGCAAAAATGGCTTAGGAAAGAAACTACACTTTCCTGAAATATGTGTTTTAACATTTGGATGTCGTGAACTGGAGTTTGCGCTTTTTAAAAATCATTGTTGTTGGGCAAGTCACGCAAAAAGCAGTGGATTCCACCTTGTTGAGTCCTATATTTTAATCAACTGGATTTAAGTGGGAGACGTTTATTAATTTGAATAGTCTTTTTGTATTTATTTTATGTTTTTATTTTATATTACACATGACATGGACTCGCCTGTACTCTGAAAAATTTCTGCGTCCAAAATTTCTAAGTCCGAGTCCTGAGTCCAAGTACCACAACTCTGGCAAAATGCATGACTGCACAGAATTATTCAAATCTGACCTTCCCAAAACAAATATGCAGGTAGAAAGCAAACAGCAACAGCACCAGACATGAATATTTAACAGACAACAAAAATGAAAACCTCCGAGGGGAGAACAACAGCATGCAGTTTGTTCTTCAACAAGCTGGAGTGGGTGGAACTACAGGGAAGAGACCAGCCTGTCCATAACCATGCAATCAATGCCATTTAATGCTCAACATGGGAAGAATTCTCTAATTACTTTTTTTTTTATTGATTTCATCATTCTATTCACTCAATTATTTGAGCAAGAATATAATGGTATTAATGAGAATGAAGGGTGATGGAGAGAGAGAAAGAGAGAGAGAGCATGAAAGAAATGAAATATATCTGCATTATTAATTAACATAGCTGGCATTTCTAATCATGCAAGTCATCGGTCTGCCTGTGTAGATTGATGACCTACCGGAATATTCCCTCTTCATTAAAAAATAATTCAAATTGTTGTGACTAAAACCAAGTAGCGAATTTCACAAGTGAATATCCAATTATATATAATATCCAATTATTATATAATAACATAATGATGTCCAGTTATTATATATATATATATATATAAAACTGGACATCATAATACTGTGTCATTACATAAAACCAATAACACTTTGGTGACTAGTGAAAGTTATCCTCTGCCTTAAACTCAAGGGCATCACAAATACAAAGCCGGACTGGACAAGCTAATTAACATCCAGTCAGTGCATGAATTATTGAGTTTTTAATCCCGTCAGCTCACAGTAGGGTCTGCACTGGGCAGGTCAGGTGACTTGGTGGAGGGAGAGGGAGGGAGACACTCATATTGAGTAACAAGCTCCCTAAACATGACAGCTTCTGGTCTTTGAGATTTGTAGGTCAGAGAAAACAAATACTCTCCAGGGCCTCCTTTGTGGACAAATGACAGGATAAACAAAGCTTAGGAAAGAAAGGATGCGGATATCTTTTACAGGTGATTAATCACCCTACATGAACTGCCTATCAATAGGATGAAACTTAATTGGTGAGCAATCTGCAAATTGCAGCATCTGAATAGATAAAATATTTAAATTCAATATTTCAAGGTGATAATTTAACCCTGTAAAATCTGACGAATATAATTTCTATCAGGAGCACTATCATCAAAGATGACTGACAATTAGCATACAATTTGGATTGGTGTTCTGGTTCTGTTCTGGATAAGAACTCCCTGCGCATCCATGCTGTCTAGAATAGACAGCAGCAATAACCCCCCGAGGGTAAACAAAAAAACAACAACATAATATTACTGCAGATATCATAAGGTTTCATAATTTGATGTAACATTACAAACTAACGTGACCTGACAGAACTGACGCTACGGTATGATTGATATATATATTATATAAATGATACAAACTCGCATTTCAGACTTTTTGACTGTTTGATATAATAATTGTGAGTTGTGAGAAAAAAAAAATGCAGAATTGCTAGATATAAATTCACAATTCTGAGAAAAAAAAAACTCAAACTTGCAATTCAGTTTCAGAGTTTATTTTGTGCAATTGCGAGGTTTTTTTCTAGCAATTCTCGCAATTCTGAGAAAAAAGCCACAATCGCGAGAATTGCAAGAAAAAAATTTGCAATTTTGAGAAAAAAGGTCAGAATTGTGTGTTTTTTCCTAAAATTCTAAAACTGATGTGTAAACTCACAATTGCAAGAAAAATAGTCAGAATTATATGATAAAAAACTCACAATTACCTTTTTTATTTAGGGTGGAAACTGGCTTCCATAGTTAAAGGGATATATGAATATTAAAAATGAAATTTTACAAATTTTCTGTCTGTGGGTAAATAAATTATGGCTGCATGTTAATTTTTCCACAAACTTTCCCTTTAATGCTGCATTTAACTGTTTTACATTTAAGCTTTAACTCCAATCACAGCTGGACTAAAGTGTTGCCTGACTGGCACCTGCCCTGTTTCCCTGTGTTCCTGTAAGATCCCGCTCAATCTTGCTTTCATTCACTCAGTTCATTCTACTCAACAGGGCTGCGCTCAACTGGAAAATTAGGTTTCTCCACTAAAATGAGCTCTGCCTGCTACAGACCTATCAGAAAGCCGGCAGAAAGCTGGGGCTAAAAGAGAAACGATAATCGAAAGAAAAACTCGCCGTTTGGGCAAAATGAGAATGGGATGTCCACCTGTGTACGCTCCCACAAGCCCCGGCTAAAGATCGGAGGCGTGCAAAGGTCAAATCTTCCATAAGTCATGAGAAGCATCAGGAACAGCTGATGTAAGGAGAGACAGACGCTCTTCTGAAACAATCCTGCTGCGCCTCGCACCTCAGACGTAATGAGTTCATTCAGAGGAGATGAACCTCAGCCTGCTGTGTTACACATGAATTTACTCCAGAGGAAAGAGGGAGAAAGAATAAGAGATAGAGAAAGAAAGAATTGAGCGAGAAATGAATGCTACCGAACAGCACCATTAGAATGGAAAGATGCATAGATGCATGACTGCAGTCTGTCGTCCAAGCAAGTGAAAATCTACAGATAGTCAAGAAAGAGTTGCGATTAAACGTTATTTTGATAAGCAACTAATCTGGTAATAATCCATTCAATTAATCTTAAAAAGTAGTTTTATTCATTTTTTATCAACAATTTCTTTATATATATTTTAATATATTTTAATTTTATTTATTGGCTCAATTGCACAGTTTTTTTTTTCAATAGCATTTAAATACATTTACATTGTAATTTAGTAGATGCTTTTATCCAAAGCAACTTACAAATGAGGACAAGTGAAATAAAAATTAAATGAATAATAATAAAAATAAATAAATAAAAAAGTTATAAATTCCAATTAGAATTTTTAGCAATTGCTTTTGGAAATTACTTATTTTTAAATATTAAAATTCACCATAACTTGTCATGCATTGTTCATGTTACATACATAAATAACATGGATTCATATTAAAGAGCTGTTTTATTACTTGTCCAAATGTTCAAAATTTATTATCTACTAGATTTTTGTCCGGTTTAACAAACCACACAGACTTGCATTGAATGAAAAACTGAAGCCGTATTATATCTTTTAATATTATAAATATGAATACATTTTGTAAGTTTGGGGGCAGGAATATCAAGGATTTTAAGTAATTGCATTAAGATATGTTAAAATCCACATTCACAATTTTTTTGCAATTGTTTTCCAAAACACATTTTTTATTTTAAGCATAAAAATTCAGTGTAACTTGTCTGCCTTTATTGTAAACTTATTATTTTCTTCATAAAAAAAACAATCACAGAACAAGAGATTTGAGCTTTCTATTGACATAAATGACAAAAAGAACCAAATCAAGAAGCTATCTTAAAACCATAGAGAAATTTCCAGGATGTGCAGTATTTCTGGACAGGCCGTGTAAAGGTGAACCTGTATGTCATAGAGTTAAAGTCACCTCTTAGTAAATTAGAATAATAAATGTGGCTGACATTCCAATCTTTGAGGGTCACACTGAATCAGTTCAACTCTTTAGTCACACAATTTCTAGATAAGACTAATGGAAGAGCAGTCCTGCCAATCTTAATATCTTACCCTGGGGGGAAGAAAACCCACAGACCTCTGCTTAACATAAGATCAGACTGGTCCTCTCCAACCTCACTTAAAGCTGCATTACTTTACTTGCCTTTTTAATTAAGTGCACAGTGCACACACAACTCATCAGCCTGGAACAAGCACAATTCCACAAATTCCATTTTCTAAATGTGTCTTTGACTTAAATCAATAGTTCACCAAGTACATTAACAGCAAATTCGACTCGTACACTATATTCCAGGTGTATTCATTCAAAAACATTTGCATCCAGTTAATAGGATCAGTGAGTTTAACCAGAGATACTGATGCGTCTGATTTGTTTACTTAATCCTTCAGTGATGTTTGGACATCTTTAAATGTTTTTTTTTTTTTTTTTACTTCATTGAAATGGTACAAAACTTCCTATTGGCACTTGATTTGTGCACACACAAAATTCTTGGTCATACAAAAGTTTAAAAGGTCTTGAAAAAAATATTTACACTTGTTTTGGAAACGAATGGGAAGCAAATTTCATCCAATGGTACTGCGCCCAAACAAAATCTTACTGAAAGCTCATTTTTTAAAGAGATCAACCTCCAATTTGGAACAACTTCTTTAGACTTATACCTTTGTTTTTTTATGCAGTGTAATGCATGATTTAGAAAATATGCATTTCATATAAAATTTTATTTTTGTGAACATTTTAAAATAATAAATTTAGAAATGTAAAATAAATTTAATTTCTCTTTTATAATCTGCCAAGTGTCTTCTTTAAAAAGAGATCAAACTTAAGTCTGCGATTCAAAGCATTCAAGATTCATGACAGTTTAAGTTGGTCATTTCATTTGAGGTCTATGCTCAAAAAATCTTTAATGGTTATAAATGAATCACTATTACGTATTATTTATATTCCCTTATAACCCCAAAATGTTAAATTAAAAACATTATTGGATAAAACATTATTGATAAAATATTGTACATTTAATTTCACTTAGTACTTTAGAGGACTTAGTAGTGCACAAGTCATTCACGCTACTCTATAAAAAAAATAAAAATAAAAAACACGTTCAAAAGACCTGCTTCATGCATCATGATTTGGACTGATATGTTTCTCAAGTTCAAGTAAAGGACACCATTATTAGTGAATTATAATACACTGATGTCTAATTTAATATGGTCCAATATAGTATATACTTAGCATATAGTGCATGAGACATTTATGCTACTTATATTGTGCTACTTCAGTCATGATCACTATGAAAAAAAACTATTTTAAATTTTTTATTTCGGTCATTCTGTTTGTCCATTGACTCTGTCTCGCTGGTGAAGGGTTAAACTCTCTCTGTGGGACATCTGATGACAAGTAGGCAGGTTTTGGCATGCCACATTCTGCCATCCCAACATGCCATGTTCAGACTGGTTACTTCTCAGCTAGGAGGGGGGTTCTCTCACCTGCAACCCCTCACAGGACCTGCCGAATATGCCCCCTCGAGCTGCCCAAGCGCACAATAACACACTAATAGAACATTAAGGATTCACTGGAGCACAGTTATACGGTGGATATTTATAGCAGCCGGTGCCTGGTGCTGACGTCAGGACTAATGCCATGCGGTTCTCCCCTCCCTTCCTCACACAGGGTGATTAATGAGGAGCCGCTCACTATACAGAACATCACAGTCTACTGGAGTCTCCCTGTTTAACACAGCCGGTCGCACCAGCATACAGCTGAGTCCAAATATCATTCAGTTTCATCATTCATTTTCCTGCCGTTCCCTTTCAGAATGCCACAATGATGGGATTTATGTGTCTGACGTTTGTGTGAAATCTGTTCGGGATACATTAAGATTGGTATGGATTAGGATGGTTTACTGACGGTTTAAGACGGTGAAAAATGTACATCCTTACTAACAAATGTTAAAGTTTAGGTACTGAATGTGATTTGAATAAAATAAAATAAAATAATGAGTTTGGCCAAGAAATACATAGTTTAGACAGACGTATGCTATCTTGCATATTTCATAAAAAACTTTTTTATTTTTAGCAATGATGCATTACATTGTTTAATGGTCATAGTAAAGACTTTTTCATTGTTAAAAAAAAATGCATATATTTTTTTAAATAGATGCTGTGAAATCCTGAAAAGTAACACAAAAATAATAATAATGATAATAATTGTTTATAATAAATTGTTTTCTACACTGATAATAACATAAATGTTAATTGAGCACCAAACTAGCATATTAAATGACATCTGAAGTCATGTGACAGTGGAGTAATGGATGCTAAAGATTCAACTTTGTCATCAAAGGAATAAATTGCATTATAAAACCTGAACTGGTATTACATCTCATGCTTCAGATTACAAAATTCTGAAAATACAATGCCTTTTGACTAAATACAGGCGTGAAAAGCCTATACTTTAGCCAATCCACACAATTTTTTCTATAAAATATGATTTTCAAGAATGACACCACAATCTGGTGACAGGCTGAGCATTTATACTTATAAAAATAAACTGTAAGGCCACTTCTTTTCATGAGCCATTTCCTGTATAGGTTTCCTGAGTCGCCATATGCTCTCACATATATAGTTTCATGAAAAACTTTAAACATCTTTGGAACTTTTTCATTCCACAAAAGGTTCTTTATAGTGGAAAAAAAGTGCTTTTGGAAACCAAAAACAAAAACAACAAAACAAATAGGTTCGTAGCAGTCAAAACCTAAATTTGAAACCTATACCAATAATAGTTATTTGATAAGTATATAAATTACATTTTAAGGTTCTCCTATCATCATATTGGTTCTTTAGCTCTTAAAAGAAACAGAAGGTCTACTAAATAACTAGATTGTGAAACTTCTTAGCAGGGTTTAAATGTGTTCTCCTATGGTTTTTGTGACCTAAAAGCCTTTGACTCCAGCTGGAACCTTCATTTTTGAGAGCGTGGCCTTTCAGCAGTGAGAAGCCTGCTGTGATCTGTAATAGAAGTGTTGGTTTGACACCATTGCTCCTAAACAAATCAATAATCCTATCTAGGCCTGCCAGCTGTGCATATGAGTGTAAAACACATGCACAAAGCACTTTATGTGACATAATCACTGCATAATTCCTGCTAACAGAGCATGACCATTCACCAAGCTTCACTTTAAAGTGCTTTTAGATAACAGCTGGTAAAGAATTTCGCGAAAGCAGTTAACGCAGAACCAGCATTGATTGATCGAGAGCAGATATCGGCCCGTACTGATTGATGGAGGTGTGAGTGAGTGAGTGAGTGTGTGATTCCCTCCAAACCTGATGGCGGTCTTCTCCATGGCATCAGGACTTTCGACAGAGGGCAGGTCATCAGCTAGAATCTCCTCCGGGCTCCGCGGGTCAATCAGGATACCCCGCTTGTCTTTGTCCTTGATCCCGATGCCTGCTGTGATGGCGTTCCACAAAGCATTCTGGGACTTGGAACCTGATGCAACAATCAGAGATCAAAAGCTCAGAGGGGTGCAGATGACAGAATGCAAGACCAGGGCAGAGAGAGAAATAGAGGTAGAAAGACAAAGGCAGAGAAACAATTCTTGCCTGTTTCCTGTTTTGCAAACATGCAGTCAATGGGGTAAAGGTGTAGCTGGTCAGTCACATGATGTTAATGCTTAAGTGACTGGGTTGAATAAATATTTCCATTACTGAGTGCCTGTTGGCAAAGATGGCAGGATGCAGGTTGCATACTTTTAGAGACAACCTGGATGATTTCTAACACCTCTCACTGCTGTTATGATTACAGATGAGTGTGTTTGATCAATGGAGACTGTGAACTTTTGTGTGTCACCCTCATACATGTTTTCTCACTGAGGCAGGAAACAATTTTAAAGTAAAAGGGAAGTCAACAACAAAGTTGCAATTTGATTCCACATACTCACGTGCGAATCGTGCCAGAGGTCTCGCACTGCTCTCTCCGGTTTCATTCGCCACTGTGGAGAGAAAGAACGAAACGTGTAGACCTTTCTTCAACAATCACGATGACTCACCAGAAATCATTTTTCTCGCCACAAATCTCAAGCTTTTTTCAGAATCGGTCATGAAAGTACGAAAATTACTTCTAAATCAATGCTGTTGTTTATGTTGTTTACCTGATACACATTCCTGCACCGTGCATTAAAATTAAGGATAAATGATTACACTCAGTTTGACATTTGCATATCGCTCATGAATATGCAAAGGATATGGTAATACAATAACAGTAGAGTAAATGTATAGATATATACACAATACAAGGGTGGAATATTTAAGTATTTTGCCATTTGTCAAAAATGATAGAGTATGGAAGCCACTGAATAAAAAATAAATAAACGTAATTGTGACTCATCTCACAATTCCAACTTTTCTTTCTCGGAATCGAGTGATCAAAACACAATTGCGAGTTATAAAGTCAGAATCGCAAGATATAAAGCCAGAATAGCAGGGCAGAAACTCTCAATTCTGACATTATTGCATGCAATTGTGAGTTTATATGTTTGATAAAAAGGCGCAATTACCTTTCTTTATTTTTTATTCAGTGGCAGAAATTGGCTCCCATACTGGCAGATGAGAATGAGAAATGAGGAGAAAAGGAATTCTTTTGGAAAGATAAATCATAAATTAAATCTCTGTTGTTTTTCCTAAACATAACTTACTGAAACTCCCGAAGTCTGCTTCAAATCAAAGGCTTCTCATAAGAAACATAATCTAGTAATCTCACATGCCTCAAGGGTTTTATATGAGATCTCACAATGTCTCAAACTGTGCTCAGATGCTAAAGTCTGCAAATGTCTGGAATTTCTATGTGAACTCAACATTTCCCATTAAAGGCAGGGTAGGTAAAAAATTTATAAACAACTTTCTTCCAAATTCATTTAAACTTTCTATATATATCAATGCATAATTAAAATGTAAGTACTCTGATAAAAAGAGTATAAAAATCGAGTGACTCTAGACCATTTAATCTGTATTAAACACAGCTCATTATTTCCATTCGGCACGAAACATAGGATTGGCTTAGGCAACTGTCACTCTCTCGCAACCATGGCAACCACACTTTTGCCACACATGACCTGCCCACTTGCGCGCGTACGTTTGATTTGAGGAATTCAAGAGGCAGGGATCCTAGGAATACCAAAACAATTGTAGAGAAACAGCAAGCAAAATTCACAGTACCGGCCTATGCAGTTAGTGAAGGCAAACCAGGCAAAAAAAAAGGAAGACAGTAACAGTACAAGAAAAGGCAATGAACAAAAAGTCTTTGGGATAAACAAAGAAATAAAACGTGAGTTAATATCGGTGTGGCTTTCCAGCGATGCGAGAACTGAGGGAACTCAAGGGGCTGAAAAGTGACTCCTTGATGGCTTTATTTCTGCTGGACAGGTAAATCTTTATTTTTGTATTTTGATCATACATATTTTTTTGTTTATTTTTTCATGAAGCATGTGTCATTAGCACACGTAGCTGCATAATATAGCTAACATAACATTACTTAGCGATCCGTAGTAGAGACGATAAATAATCTATAGGCCTAGCTCAAGATGATAGCTATAGCGTGGCTTTGGAAGGAGCCCAGAAGGGAGGGGGTGGAGTGAATGGAAATAATGAGCTGTCTTTAAAACAGTCGTGAGAGGTCTACAGACACTCGATTTTTATACTTTCATTTTCAGAGTACTTACATTTTAATTATGTATTGATATATAAATAAAGTTTAAACAAATTTGGAAAAAAAGTTTTTTATATATTTTTTACCTACCCTGCCTTTAAAGTCCAAAACATCTGGCTATGCCATCCATATTCATTACCTATATAACAACTATTAGATTGACTTCACCTCTTATTTTAGAATAAACAATTGAAAACAGAGTTGATACTTACATGAAACATAACTGAAATCATCTCTGAATCTATGAAAGAGAAACAAAATAGTTTTCTACAGAACAGAGGAGGGGAAAATGCAGCAGATGTGTGCGGTCTGATTTATAGTGAATACAAAAATGAAGGTCACAGATGAATGTGTGTGACGTGTGTGATACCACAGTCCTCCTTCATTCTCTATAAATGCAGACATTAATCCTTCTCTGGTTTAATGGCTGTCAGCTGCTGAAAGGACACCAAACCAAGCAGTTTTTCTGTGTTTACATTAAGAGTTTTTACTTAAAAAAAAGAAAAGTAAATCCTTTTTAAACTGTGCAATGGCTTTTACGTTTCTGAGCAGTAAAATTGTCAAACAGCCTCAGGATGGATGAGTAGAAGAGGCCGTATGAGGTCAAAGACGCAATTTGCAGCTGTGTTGTTTACACAGAGGAAGTGCACTGCTATAAAAACTGAACGAACAGCTCCCCCTGCAGGCCACCTCACGACACTCATTAATAACAACTGCTTGCTGCAAACCAAATCCATAAGAGGTTTAGAAAACCTAATAATAATTCAGAAGACAAATCTTATTAGCAGCTTCGACTCTGAACATGTGAATTAGTGGCGTCTGATTCGTGAGTAATTGGTCATTCCCATTTAGTCGGTTCACTCAGTACAACCATAGACAGTAAGAGTACAACACTTGACTCTGTGATACCGCGCTCTTGCGCCATCTGTTGAAGAAACCTTCAGCGTGAATATGTCTCGCGAGATCCCACTGTCATGTGTTGTATCTACCTCTAATCCTCCTTCTGGGAACAGTGGTATGCATGCATAACTTACCGTTTTTAATGATTCATTTGAACCAAACTGTGAATCGTTTGTTAAATGATTCAGATATGAGAGAGAATTTTTTTAAGATTCAAAACTTCAGATCTGAAGAAAAATTCTAAACAAAAGCGGGTTAAATACACATTGAATTTATAAATTTATTGAACATATACAAAGATTCATATTCCTAATAAAAAGAAAAAAAAAATAATATTAACTTAGTTTGAGCTTTTCTGTTAATAGTGCTACCATCATAATACTATAACCTAATTCAATCCCTATACAAATTCTATTTGAAAATAACAGAAATAATTTTATGAAAGTGTAATGCAACTTTAAGACTGAAGAAAAGTTTGAAAATTATTTTTCAATAAAAAATTATAAAATAAATTTGATTTGTATTACATTTTTGATACATTAAAATTAACTCCAATTAATTTTTATGCATATTTCATATTGTCTTTATATTTTCAGTGCATTTTAAATGCAGTTGAATTCTTAGTATTTTTGCATTTTTATAAGTTTAGTTTATTTTTTTATCTAATATATTTTATTTCAGCTTTATTACAATAAATTTTAGGTAACAACATCAACTCTGGTGCTATAGGGATTTTTTTTATTTTTTTGAAGCTGAACATAAATAGCCATTTAAAGGCATGGAAGATAGTAAGAAAGACAGAGAAATGATGAACCACTGAGAATCACACAGGTGAAAAAAAGAGCTGAAAGAAAGAACCATTACATGAAAAAAGACAGAGAGAGAGAGAGACGTGAGGTTGTTAAGTGCGGACTGCCGGTCCACGGGGGGCACAGGGGTAATGAGAGGGAAATCAGAGAGGAGCCTTTAACACAGTGAGTTTGTCAGGCTGCTGAGTGTCCAACGAGTCTGTACTCAGGAGAAGAGGAAGGTCTCTTCATTAGTGATAATGACTCCCTCTGGGCAGCTCACACTACTCCTCTAATGTGCTGACGACAGAAAGTCCCTCAGTGAGAGGCGCACGCTATCACCCACAGCTCCCCTGCCAGGTAAGCAGCAGAGACCCCTTTCTCCATTCAATCCACCCCTCTGGATCTCCATTACAGTACATACAGGTCTCCATATGTATATATGTATGTGTGTAAATAAATCATAAAAATAACTAGTGTAAAATATTGATTATCTTATTATTATATAATTATATAATGACTTATACACACACACACACACACACACTAGTGTTCTATATTAGATAATAGATTATAGATAGATTAGATATGCCACCTATAGATTATATAAGTCTTATATATATATATATATATATATATATATATATATATTTATTATATATAGATTTATCATATAAATATTTTATTAATTCAAGATTCAAGATTTTTATTCGTCACATACAAAATTATATATAGCATATATAACCAGCAGTGAAATGTGAGTAACCAGCAGTGAAATGTGAGTAAACATTTCACAGAAAATAATACTGGCTATATCATAAATATTATAAAGAATACATTAACACAATTATTTTAGAAAAATAATATAAATGCATTCATAAATAAGTTTATAAATAAATTTGAATTGTTGTATTATAATTGATACAATTATAAAAAGAATATACATATTATTAATATATTAATTAATCATATGTATAATATAATATTAATATTGTTTAATATTATGTGTGCATGTGTATGTGTGTGTGTGTATATATATATATATATATAATTAATAATTATAAAGTAATTCATTCATATTTCTAATACAACATTTTTATTTAAAAAAAAACACATACACACATACACACATATGAATGAAATAACTATTATTTTTACTAAATTAAATAACTATTATTATAAAACAACTATTATTATTACCAACACATAGCTTTGGGGTCCTTATTTAGGGACTCCTCTGCATCTGCCCCAGAAGTCTTAATGACTCCTCAACAGGTGCTCTAATGAGACATTTGTTTTTGTGAAAAGTGGGGACATCCCATAGGTGTAATGGTTTTTATGCTGTACAAACTGTATATTCTATCGCCCTTCACCAAACCTACACCTAATCCTAACCCTCACAGCAAACTTTTTGCTTTTTTACTTTCTCAAAAAAACTCATTCTGTATGATTTTTAAGCGTTTTGAAAAATGGGGACATGGGTTATGTGCTCATAAATCACCCTCTCCTTCTAATACCTGTGTCATACCCATGTCAAGTTGTGTCCTGATATGTCACAAAAACAAGAGCACACACACACACACACACACACACACAAACAGGCAGCACTATGGGGAAACAAATGGGTTCGGGTTGTTTGTCAGGAGAGGCAAGAATCACTAGGTCATGACATCACATCCTGTCTCTGGTGGTGACCATGGAGACGGTAATGGCAAAGGTAGCATGGGAGATCCACAGGAGAACACCCTTATCATCAGTCCAGAGCGATTTACAAGCATGACTGTTTGTGTGGGTTTCGGTTTAGTGATAAACACAGATTCCCGCGAGAAATCATCCCATCAAACAGAATTAATCTGACAGGACAGAAGTCACAAAAGGAATCGGAATGAACACATGACTATGTTTTCCACCTGATACCTTTGATTTGAGCACAGTTATGGTTTCTCCACTTCTTCATCTCCTGATTGTGGTATGTTATATAAGCCCTTGACCTTTTAGGAGTATAATTACCACCATCCAATGCTCTGCCCCAACGACTGTCATGTCACTTTGCCGTTCGAGCTCTCTTTGTTCAGCGCCTGCCTGAATCGACTAACCCTGTCAGAAACATCAACGTCCTGATGTTGCGTCCCTCATCATCTGACAGGGCAATAAAAGACTTCACGCTTCTCGGAGAACACAGAACACTGTGACTCATTTTGAACCAAAAAAAAGTTGTTTCTTATGTAATCTAATTGTACTCAGGCGACTCAGAGCAACCCAGAGAGACTGAAAGAGACATAATCACTTTGTTGCATTCATGTTACTATGACACAACAGAAAATAGAGTTTGCATGCAAGGAAAGCGATCTCAAGCTGTCTTGATGCAAATTTACTAAACCCTTTTGCTTGTGTTATGATCAGTGACTGACTCATTGAGACATTTCTAAACCCTTTAATGAAACCTTCACATATACATAAACACCAAAATTTAGAGCATACATATGCTAATTTAACCCACATGCTCTATCAGGGTCTGAGAGACCATTTGATAAATAGAAGAGACTTATCTGGTTGACAGTTAAAGGGCTAGTTCACCCCAAAATAAAAAAAAAAAGTATTTATTTCATTTTTACCTCTGGTTCACACAATGTCTGAACTGTTAGAACTCTCCGGTGCGCGTTCTTTCCATAGACTGTATAAAAACATGGACGTTGTAGCAGAAATGAGTCGAACCAGACAAATTAAAGAGTCTATCAGAGCTGTGTGCATTGAAACGAGAGCCAAACTACTCAGGAAGTCATAAACCAGAGAATGGCAAAGAAACTGCTTTTTGTACATTATATATGGACTAGAATGAACTCAAAAAGACTTATAAATGAATCGTTCCATTGCTTAACTCCATATTCATTTATGTGTAACCCACACATTTGACTATCATGTATAATCACTTATTGTGTATGTCTTTTGATAACTATAGGATACATAGTCATGTCTAGTATTGATATAATCGAATTTTCTTGCTTGATGTTGTCCTGACAATCATTTATTTGTAAAATATATCATAATCATGTTATAGGAATCATGTCCAAAATTAGACCCTGTGAGGCAAAAACCACATGCTTGGTAAGATAAACAAATGATTTATTATACCCCAGACCCAAGACCATATCTGATTGGTCAAGGCAACATTTGAGGGGTGGCCAACAAGGAAGTTTAAATACTTTGGACCCCATGAAATTTTGCTTTTAGTTCTAGCATTGCTTGTGCTATCAGTCATGCCTTGCTTTTAGTCCCTAGCTGCTGCTATTAGCCATGTCGGCTTTTAGTTCCAGCCTTGCTCGTGCTATCAGTCATGCCTGCTCTTGGCTTTTAGCTTGTAGCTTTGCTACCTAGCTTTAGCTTGTAGCATCTAGCCATGCGGTTAGTCATCATTGTTCTTTGAGCGTGGTTCCAGCGTGCCTGCCTGCTGCTACTATGCAACGATGAGAAGGAACACAACCTAGTCTCGTCAAACTTTATTTCTTTTCTTTTCCGTTTGAGAGTTTCGTGTTCTGAGTTAAGTTTTGTAACGTCGAGTCTCTGACGCCTGACCTCGGATGCCCGTTCAACTTCGACCAGCGCACACGACTCTGCACTTTCAGCCAACGGCCAACAACCACGGGCTTCCCTAGACGTCACTTCACTACTGAACTTCCAGCCAATCAGCGACACCAGGATACCCCTTTCAACGGGAGTCCCTTTCACAGGAAACGAAGGCAACGTATCCCCAGATATTTGTTGTGCTGGTGTATCTAATATAATTTTAGTCACATTGAGGAACTCAATGCAAGGGCTAATTACGTGATTGATGGTTGTTCATGTCTATGCAATTTAATGTATTGCTGTTAACTCGGAATTCCGTATTTCCATTCTCTTAAACTCATCTTTTCCTAACTTTCGATCTTCCTGCAACTTGTGTGAATGTGTGAGTGCGTGCGTTTATGTGTTAGATTAGTTTATATGTCTTATATTTATCTAATAAAGCCTTATTCATATTGAAAAGAGAAGTATCTTGTGTTTTGTGCTTACAAGTTAATGTCTTAAACTGCCGATCTTGCTACTGTGCTAATTGATAGTGTTTTCACTATAGTTTGGATATTAGTATCCAGCGCAGATTTGATGTTAAACGGCTCGTTCACTGAACCGCAGGCGCGTCTCCGTGAACAGCCATGAAACAGTGATTCTGTTCAAATTCCCTTTAAAATCTTAAATGATTCCCTTTGAGCTAAATTGACCTGTTTCCCTTACAACGTAGTGTCCGTAACGTCACCCGTAGACTCCTGAAGAGCATTTTTGAAGCCGTTATTATTTTTTGAATCAGGCTGTAAACATGTTTTTTTTATGCTGTAAATTTTTAAATTTTAACATTGGGAGTCTATGGGACTCCCTTCCTTTTGCAGCCAGCCTCGAGCGGCCAGTTGATTAATTTGTTGGCTTCACGAGAGAGAGCGGGAGGTTACTGCTTGGTTCTTACCAGCAGGCACATGAAGCTTCTTCTTCTTCTTGCTTTACAGTGGATCACAGACTTATAAGTGCATCTCTCAAGTGGACCATTGACACTCCTAATTGAGATTCTAGATTGAGTGTCAATGGTCCATTTGAGAGATAGGTGGCGGTAATGCACTTATAAGTCTGCGATCAGCCTTAAAGCAAGAAAAAGAAGAAACCTCATGAGCCTGCTGGTGGTAACAAACACAGGAGAGTTCTAACAGTTCGGAACACTTGGTGAACCAGAGGTTAAAAATCAAATAAATTTAATTGTTCTTTTTTTGGTATGTTTTTATTTGATTTTTTATTGTATGTTTTAGGCGTGATTCCCATTTACTTATATTATACGTGTGATAAACTGCAACAGTTTGAGCTAAAAATCTCGGTTTGTGTTATACTAAAGAAACTAAGTCACTTACATCTTATATATCATTGCTCTTTTGTTGTTGTTGTTTTTTTATTGCTTCCATTGTCTTCATAAGTAAGTTGCTTTGGATAAAAGTGTCTGCTAAATGACTAAATGGCTAAATGAAATGACATCTTGGATACCCGGGGGGTAAGCAGATAAACATCAAATTTTCATTCTTAGGTGAACTATCCCTTTAGCGACTTTTATAATCGTATGAAAAGTGACTATAAATGTGTTGACAAGATTCAAAACACGTCCTTCTAAATATCTGGGGTTTCAGAAACCTCCAAAAAACTAAAATATGTTTCATTGCAATGGATTTCACATAGTAAGAATTTCTGATTTGGATTTATTGAATTTTTTGGAATGTTTTTTATTTATTTATTTTGCTCAAACTGAATTAAAACATAGAGTAACAATAGTATAACATAAACAACAATACTATATTAGATAAAAGTCGGTCACTGTTTCGTAAATGCATGAAACAAAGCAGCAATAATATATTTCAACTCTGATTTGATATTAAAAGAATATAAATTAATAATCATTATCGTAATAAACTACAATTATTGTAGTTTTGGTTATGATGAATTATCATAATAAATACTACTATTATTGTGAATGCAATATTTTATCAACATTTATTTAGTTAAAATAATAAAATATATTATTATTCATAATAATTTAATTCACTAAAATAATACCAATAATAATTAATAATAAACAGATAAAATTATATTATTAGTAATAAAAATAATTAATATTATTTAGTGTCATTTATTATTATTATGATTATTAATATACAGCATTGAGGTCTCTGGGACCCTTAAAAATAATATAACAAAGTAAACCCTCGTGTCATGTTGAGATTTACATTTGCTTGAGGTGAACCAAAAAAATGGGTTTTCACAAACTAAACAGACTAATTAATGGATTCAGAAGCACAAAGGAACTTGCAGTAGCACCATGTTCACTCATACAAAAAAAAAAAAAAAAAAAAAATCTGTGCTGTAGCCTACACAGAAACACACATCCACCCACACATACCTGACCAGCTGTTCTTACCAATAGTGAAGCTGAAGCCATCAATGCTGAAAGTGGCACTCCGGCATTTTTTAAATCCTTGTTTTTTGGAGCTGAGCTCTGACATGTTCTCCAATTGTTTCTGTCCGTCTGCGAAGGGAGAGAAACTCTGGAAACAGACTCCACAGGTGGAAAAGCGTGCTCTGAGCGGGAACCTCAAAGATCAGAGAGGATCATTAATGAAGGAAGTCACAGGGTTGACATCTCCTGCAGGGAGCGCATCCCATCTGTAAAAATCCCTCTTGAGCTCATCATACAGCCTGCTTCTCTGTTGCCTGCCTTTCTTACACTGTAAGGACAATAAACTCACAGATGGGAGATGTTTCTCTCTCTCTCTCTCTCTCTCTCTCTTCCCCTCCCGTTCACACTGTGACCCTTCCCACTGCTAAACTGTGCTTGATTGCAGGCTCTCTCTCCCTCATTCACTGTCACACTCACTCGCCCATTTACTTGAGCGCTAAGCATATATGTATTCACTGATCTGAGTCAGTGATACATGCTGATGTTTATTCTTGGACGCTTTCACGTGTGCCTTCTTAGAACCTGTGTGGTTACTTATGTGTGTGTGTTTGTGTGTGTGCAAGCACATACGGGCAAGTTCTATTGCGAAAGGGCAACCTTTTTACAATGTTTAAACAAAACAATCTGACAGAAATGCTGGTTGGATAAGATTAAAAGAAGCTTATAGCGGGTATAGTGTACCTTATGGTATAGGACCCATTCTGAACTACAGTTTGTTTACAAATTCCACTTAAAGGGAAAGTTCATGCAAAAACCACACAGAATTTTGTCACTGTTTATATTATGATATGAACAATGTCAGATTAACATTGTGTAGTTTTGGATGTAACAATGCAACAATTCTTGGAAGCTTTTTGTCAGTTAATAGCACATTCACCTATTTTTATGCAAATCTGGGACATTGCATAAGAAATATACTTGAAAGAAATGCAAAGATGCATATAAATTCTAAAAATGTGCATGAAAAGTGTATGCACTTAAAACTACAATGGAAGCATATTTAACAAATAAATCCTTCGATGCGCAGCAGACACTTGCGTGATTTTGTCTCACCAGTCGATGCGATTGGACAACTGGACTAACTAGAGGACCAATTTCAATGCACAACATCTCAGATCTTTGTTTGATCATTCTGAGCCAAAGTCTGTCATCAAAATTACTTGGTTTGGTTCTGGTCTCACCCAGAACTCTCTCACACGATTGTGTTCACAAACACCAAACATACTGTACATATCCAAATGCAAAATAACATGACAGAGTTTATAGCGATGTATGAAAAAGAGCCACAGGTTTGTTTGTTTTTTCTCGACTGCAGTAAATTTCAGTTTTATTACAGATCTTTTGTGCTAGTTCATCAGCAAGTGACCTTTTTTTTACCCTGGAACAATTGCTTTATATTGCTTTATTCACAAATCTTTTATGCAATATTCCAAACATGTGATAAAAATGTAAATAAAGTTAGTTTGTAATGCTAAAATAACAGACTTATTTGATCCAATTACACACATTTCTTATTATCTCTTTCAAAACAGCTCTTTAAAACAGGACTTTGAGCTCATTTGAGTGATGCAACCGTTCAATGGTGTTATGTTACAACCCTGGGGCACTTCAATACACTCTCTGATTAGCCCTTATGATCTGAAAACTGCACATACATGGCTGAAGCATCAGCCATTCTGTATCTCTATTTAAAGTCTTGAATTACATTATCAAGAGACATTTACATTCATAAACCCATCTAATATCTGGAGATCTACTGTATTATTAGCTTTTGTTAGTGTAGAACTGATTGGACAATCTTGAAGAGCGGTCGAGGGGTTCTGAACACATGTTTTGGATTTTCCTATGATGTAAGAACTGGGTGTAACAAAATATTTGTTCAGTGCTTTATATTGCACTCCTAAGCATTTTTAAGTTGAACTCCGCACTTAAATCATCAAAATTACTATTGGACATTTAGGGATTTTAACAAAACTCCTAAACACAGGATAAAAATTCAGTGCTGTTTGATCATTTGTGCTTCAGGTGTAAATGATACATCAAATTTTGCTGCCTGCTTGTTAAGGAGTAGTGTATATGTGCTATTACTTAAGCAATCTTACTAATAATTTCTTTACTTTGACATTGGTACCTGAGCCATATTTATACACCTCTAGAGTTATTTTGACTTGGGCCAGTAAGTATCTTAGTATCTTTGGGGAAGTCGTGGCCTAATGGTTAGAGGGTTGGACTCCCAATTGAAGGGTTGTGAGTTCGAGTCTCGGGCCGGAAGGAATTGTGGGTGGGGGGAGTGCATGTACAGTTCTCTCTCCACCTTCAATACAACGACTTAGGTGCGTGTGCAAGGCATCGAACCCCCAACTGCTCCCCGGGTGCCGCAGCATAAATGGCTGCCCACTGCTCCGGGTGTGTGCTCACAGTGTGTGTGTGTGTGTTCACTGCTCTGTGTGTGTGCATTTCGGATGGGTTAAATGCAGAGCACAAATTCTGAGTATGGGTCACCATACTTGGCTGAATGTCACTTTCACTTCACTTCACTTTCACTTCACTTAGAAACCATCCAGAACACCTTATTAACCACAGCAATGCTTAAGAGACAGTACAACATCGGCACCGATAGCCTTTTGGGCAACGTGTTGACATAGAGCAGTGTTGAGCTACAGGTGTCCCGAGTTCGAATCCTAGCTTGAGGACCTTACCAAACCTGCTGCACTCTCTCTCTCCCCACTTCACTGTCCACTGTCCTATCACCATTAAGCCACCCCCCCCCCCCCCCAAAAAAAAAAAAAACACATACAGCACAACAAAATACCAATAACAAATTGTTTTTTGGTATCAAACACATGCAAGTTTGGTGAGAATAAGGGACTATACACACACACACACACATACATACATACAATACAATACTCTACTTTACACACACACACACACACACATATATATATATATATATATATATATATATATATATATATATATATATATATATCCTCCAATAAAAACACGTCTCTGTCCACAGTGTGTTCCCCAATACAAGTGAAATAAAAACATAAATAAATTTCTGTCGCCATTCACCTGAAGGCTAGGAGCCAATTTTGGTGTCACTTAGCAACCACAAAAAAATGTCCTTTAGATCTGAGTCTTATTGCTGTAATCTATTTTCACTAGAATTCTGTCCAGTGTCAGAAGGTGTCAGATCTAAATCAGAGGAGTGTGGTTAAGTGAAAATGAATGTTGTCTGGATATCTATGTTCTTGTAAAGAAGAGGTGAAGGGGTTATTCCATGTGTTTTGTATTCACATACAGCAGTTGGTGCATAGTTATAATGAAACTGTCATATTAGTTCAATCCTATAGAGTTCCTCAGGAATGATGACCCATTCATGCAGTTTTAAAACATATAGCACTTGTTAAAATACTGTGTGGATGTACACACGACTCTCTCACATGACTGCAATGTGATCTACCTCATGCACACAAGCTGAGTGGACGTTCCCATTCAGCTGTGTTTTTGAGCACCTGTTTTCCAAGTCCCCTCTCACCCACCTGCACAGAAAACAGAGAGCAAAGTACAGCGTCATTACCCAGAAACACCTGCTGTAAACCTGCTGAGATTAAAATCTGCGAGTGATGATTCTGCAAGTGGCTCTCTCTCTCTATCACAAAGCTCACACACCTTCATCTGATGTGTTTTTACACCCCTGCACTATTTATAGATTTACACATACATGTGTGAAAATATACCCACACCTTTAATTCAAAGAGTCACAGTGAGAGAAATATAGTTGTTTCTGGGTCATTAAAGGGGTAGTTTAACCAAAAATGACTATCATCATTTACTCACCCTCATGTGATTCCAAGCCTGCCAAACTTTCTTTCTTCAACAGAACACAAACAAAATCTTTAGTAGAAGATTAATGCTGCTCTTTTCTATAAACTGAATGAGAAAAATGACAATAAATAAATAAAAGTGGTCCCTACAACACTAAATCATATTTATAATTTAATATATTGCAGAGAAATGTATTATATACAACACTAAATCATATTTATAATTTAATATATTGCAGAGAAATGTATTATATAGTAAATAGCATATTATACTGCGGGGTCATTGAATGCTTGAATCTGATTAGTTGACTAAATTTCTAAGGTGTGCAGTTATTTTTAGGGAAATGCTTGGCAAAAGAAGTTCCAGGCAAGTAGTTCTATCATCATAACTCACATCACCACATCAGGTGTGCATTATTTTCTAATAATTCAACAGCCTGTTGTCTGTTGCTGTTGTATTTACATTTATTGTCATATCAGCTTCACATGCTATTTTGTTGTAGATACAGATTCAACATTTTATAAATTCAATCTAGTGCTGTCAAACAATTAATCATGATCAAACGCATCCAAAATACTATGTATATTTACTATGTA
Source organism: Carassius auratus (assembly GCF_003368295.1). Taxonomy (NCBI): domain Eukaryota; kingdom Metazoa; phylum Chordata; class Actinopteri; order Cypriniformes; family Cyprinidae; genus Carassius; species Carassius auratus. The sequence continues at coordinate 20,127,672 of NC_039266.1, forward strand.
TATATAAATACGCATACATACAGTATATATATATATATATATATATATATATATATATATATATATATATATATATATATATAAATATATATATATATATATATATATATATATATATATATATATATATATATATATATATATATATATATATATATATTAAAAACATATATATAATATAATTACACACACATACAGTATATATTTTGAAAAAAAAATTTATATAAAATATATAAACAACATATTATATATATAGATACTTACATGCGTTTGTATTATATTATATATATATATTTATAAGTCAACTTTTCGAAGGTTGGAAGTTTTAGGGAGAATTTTTTATTATTATTATTGTTGTCTCAACACATAAAGAATTGGGCAAACCAAAAATATTTTTTAAATCTCAAATTCAAATATATAAAATATTTATACAATCAAAAATTTTAATTGGACTGGAAATAGATGTATGGTAAATGTTTCTACCTTAACTGTGTCAATCTCCATTTACCTTCATTCAAGGAGAACACCAGCGTGCACATTGTTCAAAATATCTCCTTTGGAGATACGGATGAAAGAAAAAGCATAAGGTTATATAAGGTAATCTCGAAATTTGATTGTAATATTCTAGTTAAACAATCATCTCACACATCAAAACAATTTCAAAAGCAGTAGTGTTTTTCTGCAGAAGTGTTGTATAGTCAGTCCAATGCCAGTCACCGATTCACTCAAACAATGCAACAAGTGAAATAAAAACTCAAGGTCAGCTTACACTGGCACTCTGACAGAACGCCAGAGAGAGAGAGATGAACCTCAAGGACGCTGAGAGCAGAACCAAGCAGGTTAACTTCTTTATCTCTGAGTGGGTGTAGCAGGATAAAAGCTTGGTTTATCCGATTCTGAAAAGACCATAGTCCACAAAACCCCACCCAGGTCTCTCACCTCAAAGGTTTCCATGGCAACCAAATACAGTCTGGTTAAAAAGTGCCTTTTCTGTGGTTTCACAACATGCTATGTGCCTGAAACATTCAGCATATTAACAGCTGTTGGCACTCCAGTCAGAGCTCGTGAGGTTGGTTGGTTAGCGAGTTTATATATCATTTTAATCATAACCTTTTTCTGTACATTTCTGTACATTTCAGCAAACTTCCAAGGGAGACTTAACATTATAAAAAAAAAATATATATATATATATATATATATATATATATATAGCAACTTTTGTATTTATTAAACTTCTGGAATAAAATATAATAATAATTGTGGTTAATTGTTTTACTCTACAGAAACTGCTAGTTTATCATAATAAAAAAGAAAAGAAGTTTGAAGCACGTGAGAGAACGATTTAAGTGAGGGCTTCAAATACTTCCTAGGACAGTCGGGGCCATGAATCCAAAATTTGAGAGTTCCTGCTATAGAGCTGCATGGATTTCAATAACAATTCAACTTGTACATAATTCAGACATCTCAATGTGATTATGAACTCAAACATTTCTCATCATTTTCCCATCATTCTCCTCCAAATTATATGGGGTGCATTTCCCAAAAGCAACTATGGTCGCAAGTTCTGTCGTTACCAATAGAGTTCAATGGAACTCACGACTATAGCTAGCTAAAGATGGTTTTGGGAAATGCAAACCTGATAAGTGCCAACCAAATTTATGTTATACCTTTATATTTTTATTGTACTATATCTATATGTCAACAACTGGTGCCAATCAATTCATTTTTCTCTAAAGGAATTCTTGGTTTCACATCTGATAAAGCTGCAGGAAGAACAAGTGAGGAGTATATAGAGTCTCTGGTGCAAACTCTGAGCAATAAAATCTCCAGTTCAGAAAGCTCCAGTTCTCCAGTTCAAAAGTTTCCAGTTCGGTTATCACTCCTAGAGTACTGGCGTATCCCAGCTGTCTGAACTTTTAACATCTAAATCACCTGTAAGTGCAAAAAAAGTTTAAGTAAAAAACAATCCACCATTTTCATTTAAGATCACATAAAGGATCCTGGAGGAGTTTTCTATTGTCTCATAAATGTTTAAGGAGCTCTTACTCCTTATTCAGAGGTGGAGAGAGAGAATAAGATGCTTTACGCTTGGTCAGTTCCACTCTACGCATTCGGCTCCAGTTACCTGCTCATCACAGTGAGAGCAGCAAACACTTGTAAGAAACTCTATCGCTCCAACAACAGGCCTGATAAACCAATACACAGCTTCTGACACGCTCGGCTGCGCTCGCCGCATCAAATGTCTTGTTCAAGAGTTTGTATGATTGAGCTGCTAAAAGACTAGTGTTAAGCTCAAGCAGACTATCTAGCTGCTTTAACTGCAAGTGATGAGCAGAGTGCATTGCATTGGGTCTATGCTGCCCACCTTAGCACTCACAAACACCTCCACATCTCTAATCATCCAGATTGTAATGCTTCACTTAAATATCTTTCTTACTTACGCATAATTAATGCTTCCCTAGTATCATGTTGGAATAATTATATTTGGTGAACGCACCTGAATGCCACTACAGTGTCAATTTTGGTCAATAGGTCCTTAGAGTAAATACCTTCTTAAGAAGTTTGCCATTCATAGATTAATTCCACATTGATGCTTGTGTGTAGATAAAACGGGAGTGAATGTGGAGAGAAGAAAAGAGAAAAGAGTATGTAGGCTATTAATAATAATGGTCTTGGCTGAGATCAGAAAATATCAGAGAGGATTTTAATTTAATATATGAAGAAAAGCTGGAGAATTGGGGAAGTGAAAGGACAAAGCACATTTTGAGGACCAAAATAGCCTTTAAACAAATCTATGTACATTGACATATTAAAATTCATATATTTTCAGTAACCTAAGAGGAATAAAATGGATTCAATAATCAAATGTGCACATATATAAACTAAAATCGTCCACAGAAAAATTTAATATATAGAATAAATGTGATGGGGGGGGGGGGGGTGGTATTTTAAAGATATTTATGAGAATCCTTCAGCTGTCATCTGTCGACACGGGAACATTTTGGACTAGTTTTCATTCCTTTTGGGAGAGTTTGGTTTCAGTTTTGGCCTGAATTTTGTTTCTTCTCTGAGCTCTGGCAACCCTGCCTAGTGATTGACTGGACAGAAAATGTGCAATGCCTCCTCCGCAATGGAAATGAACAACTCTGAAGGCAATGTAATTACAATTCATATTCTTTTACAGCACAAGACATGAGTCAAAAGAGCCATTTAGCATGAATCTGAACTTTCAATCCCAGCTAAGTAACCATTCATCTGTCAAATGATCCTCTCTCCCAAAAGGCCAATCTTTAGTAGGCTAAGATAAAAGACTTAAGACCTTTTTAAAGAACACGCGCGCACACACAAATGCAGACTGCCTCAACAGTCTCAAAATTGAAAATCACATCAGTAATGTGCTACAGAATTTTAGGGTATTTACTATGGCACAACCCTGTTGAAAATCCAGTAGGCTATGCTGCTTAGGCATGTTTTGAAGCATGGCTGCTGGTTTACGTTGGTTTAAAATGGTCCTTAGCTGATGTGCTGGTCATAAACTGGTTCTGAGCAGGAGCTAGTTGCTTAGAACCAGCACATGACCAGCTAAGGACCAGCTTACACCAGCAGCCATGCTTCAAAACATATGTAACCAGCATATGCTGTTTTTTTTTTTTTTTCAGTAGGTTATGGTATCAGGGTTGTCTCATAGTAATGATGTCACATATTTTGAACCAAAAAATAAGCAACAGTATTGAGCCCTAGCACCTATATTCAATGTAAAATAGTTTTAGAATACCTGTAGAATATTTTGTATTGTACTGATTAAAAAAATGAAAAAGTAAAATAATCACCTGGTCCGACATGAAGTTCCCGCGAAGGCGCTTTTTATTTATTTCTTTGTGTGTGTGTGTGTGTGTGTGTGTTTCTTGGACCGCGCTTTTCTGTTCAGTCGCTGTAACAGCTGAATTTCTTCCGAGCTTGCTGTCTGATGGAATAAAAATACCAATACCACTTTGATAAAGGTAAGAAAACAAGTCTTTCTCTTGAGTTGTCCTCGCACAGTTTGCATACTGTCTGTCTACACTATGTCCGAGATTATCAAACATTCGATTCACCGAGTGATTTATGTTCTATTTTTAGGTTTATTTTTAATTAAAAAACCGCGCACAAGTCCGAATTTAATTTTTTTTTTTTTTTTTTTTTTTTTTTTTTTTTTAGTAACGCAGAAGCAGTAGACTCTGAATCATGAACTAAGATAACTAAAAACCCACCTGATAATACCATCAGGCTAACAAGCCATTGAAAGAACTTTGTCAGAGCTGTTACTGAGTCAACATGTGACAAGAACTAGTCTGTCAGTAAAAACCAACCATCATTAGATCATTATATATATATATACACACATAAAGTTGGAGAAGTGTTTTCCATATGTATAGTTGTTGACTCAAATAATATTTTGGCACACATTTACTGCCACCTGGTAGAAGCTGCACAGGCAGATGGCAAAACAAACCAGTTTTGTGACTCCTCATCCTCAAAAACCAGCAACATTTGCTTTAATATTAAAAACATTTGGCTTAATCTTACAATAAACCATTTGGTACTTTGTTTAAATGAAGAGTAGCAAAACAAGTTGAGATGTACTTTGCTAATTTACAAGCAGTGTACAAAAACACAGTTTCAGAGATAACGCTTATTTAGGCCTAATCAATTTTATATGCAGATATACCAAATGCGTTATTTCTGTGTAATACTGTATAGTAATATACATAGCTAAACTGGTACAACACAACAGATTGTACATGCTTATAATAATCATCTTAAAGTATGTTTTTAAAAGGCAAGATTTTCCAAACAATTAAAAAAAAATGCTGTTTCTGCAATCAATAAGACAGAAGGATTCGAAATGAGGTAAACCACTAATTTACTGAACTCGCAGCGTGCAACTGCTTTAAAGTGCGCTCTGAAACAGACAGCTATCATTTGTCACAATCTGACACCAGAACTTGGTTATAATGGTTCTCTGATTACTTTGCCCCTCTTGAACACTGCAATTAATTCTGCTCTCATAGCTGAGAGTTAAACAAGAAAACGAGTGTTTCATCAAGGACTATGGTAATTAAAGCCTCATCCCTAGCAATTAGCCCTTGTATTACAGAGAGGAAGAAGTTGCTCAGAAACGCTCATCTTTATTAAAGCCACTGCATGTCAAACATGAATAAAGTATAACTGAGCTCTTCTGTCATTATCCTAGTCAGCCACATGCAAATGCTTAAAGGGGTCATATGCTGCTAAAAAACATAATTTGGTGTAATGCAATGTGTTTATTATTTTCCATATAATGCACATTATTGTTTCTCCTCTATGCCCCGCCTTCTGAAATACGTCTACTTCTTACAAGGCTCATTGTTCTGAATAAGCTAGATGTGCTCTAAATGGCCAGCTATCCTGTGCATTGGGATTGGCTGAATACCTCAAGCCGAAAACTGAATACCTTTGTAAACCAAATAACTTAAGTAATTTGTGGATTAGTGCGTACTGGAGACACAAACCGTTTCAAAAGAAAAAGTGACTTGACATACAGCCAAGTATGGTGACCCGTATTCAGAATTCCTGCTCTGCATTTAACCCATCCAAAGTGCACACACACAGCAGTGAACACACACAGATACACCATGAACACAGAGCAGTGGGCAGCCATTTATGCTGCAGCACCTGGGGAGCAGTTGGAAGTTAAGTGCCTTGCTCTTGGGCACCAAAGTTGTGGTATTGCTGGCCCAGGACTCAAACCCACAACCTTAGGGATAGGAGTCTAACTCTCTAACCACTAGGCCACAGCTTCCCCTTGATTCATTTGGTGAACTGGTTCGACCGGTTTAATAAGAAGATCCGATTAAATAGAAAGATTCGTTTGCGACCTAGACATCACCAGACCAGACAAAACCAATAAAACTCAGTACAAACGAGGCATTTGTTGTATCCAGTTGTGCCATAATTACTGATTATAATGACTTATACTGTCTTTTTACGTTGCGTTGCGTATCGTGCTGCGTAAACATAAAAATATGTCTGCATTTGTGATCTGAGAAACAACAAACAAGCCTACTCTACACTGCTCAAAAATCTAATTTGAATCATAATTGGCAAATTATTTAAATATAAATAATGTACTTGCAAGCAGTGAGTCAGAAGCTACCCAACTTAGAAACAGCATTGTGCCACAGATGTGTTGCAAGCTACTGGTTCAGGAAACAGTCCTCCTCCTCCATAAATGCGCTGCACACGTCTGAATATTTCAGTTGGACTGTTAAATAAAATTTATTGCAACCACTGATTTCTAGTTGTGTCCTCTTTTGGAAGGCAAAACAAAGTAGTTTCGCTTTCACAACAAAACACACAAGCATCTCCACAACAGCAGAGAGAATAAAAGTTACACCTTCTTTCTTTGTGTGAACACTTGGGTGGTGTTATGCAAATCTTCCCACATAGTGACTTAGAGATGTGGGACGTGTTAGAACAAGCCGTTTTCAGGGGGTGTGGACGAGTCTTAACTTTGATAAAGAATATCTCTTTGGATTTGAGACTTTAGTATTTGCAACTTTACAGATCTTCTTTATGCACCAAGAGCTTGTAACACTCCAAAGAGAAAGGAAAATTTTGAATCGCATCATATGACCCTTTTAAAGATCTGTAAATAGAATGTGTTTAATTAACCCATCTGGGCACAAACTCTCACTCTGAACCAGTTATGATCAAAATATATGTTCAGAAATGAGCATAACATGTACAATAAAGTAAAAAAAATAAAAAATAGTGCAGTTACTAATACGTACACAATACTTTTGCGACAAAACAAATGTTTTGCAAGATAACACAAAGTTTCTCTGAAAACAATGGTTTTGCAAGAGAACAAATCTTTTACAAGAAGACAAAGTTTCTCAGAAGAACCCAATACTTTTGCTAGAGAATGCAAACATTTTGCAAGATAACGGAAAGTTTCTCAGAGGAACAAAATACTTTTTTGAGAGAATGAAATGTTTTGCAGGGTACAGGGGAACATGGTACTTTTGCAATAGAATGCACATTTTTAGCAAGATAGTAAAGTTCTTAGGGGAACGCAATAATTTTGTGAAAGAGCGCAATGTTTTACGAGTGAATACTTGAGGGAACGCAATATTTGTGCAAAATAATATCATAAAGGGGTGCCGTACAATTGATCGAAACAAAATATTCTAGAGATCCATGAAATAAAGTAAGTCTTGCAGTTGCAATTCTCAGCCAGTTTTTACTTCACAAAAAAACCCCCACAATAATAGAAATAAAACAATAGCTTTAAAAAAAGGCTAAATGTATCTGTATATAAAGCTTAATGAACACATTAAAATGTTTGTATTACAAGTACACATTATTTAATATATAATCACAATAAGAACAGTGATGAGAACCTGCACTGCCATAAATGTTTTTAAGCTTTTTGTTCAAACTGACTTTCAATTTTAGTGGTTTGAAAAAAGTAACATTCTCTGTTTTGACAGAAATCTCTAGAGACCACCAATGCTGTATCTCTCTCATTCTCCCATATCCCTGCTGATGACACAGATTGCCCTTCACAGTGTTTCTGGAGGAGGTAATGAAATCTGTAATGGAACAGCAGGGCTGTGGACCATTTTGGATGCCTGAGATGAGTCCCTGCAGCTGCTAGAGCTGCAATTACTGAACGGGAGCAACACCAGTCAGGCACTTCTATGCTGGAGTTTGTTAAACACAGTTTGGAAGGGCCGAGTTATCCATGTCATGTTCAAGTTTTATGGTAAGAGACGCACACTGCCACTAAATAGATTTTCAGTTGAATGAAAAATAGATTTTCTGAGCTCTGCAGTCTCTGTCTAATCATTTTTAATTTGGGACAGTATCAGTGATTAAATGATGGCACTATACAGGCACATTCTTCTCATCAGACCCTGTGTGTTCATGATTCTAATCAAGCATAGATAATTTATTCCTGTCTTTCACTTAATCAAGCAGTGTAAAAAAGAAAAGTAGTTTGTTGTAGGTGCAACATCTTCATATGAGACCTCTAAGATAGAAGAGCTGAAAAGAATTAAATTAAATGTATGCATTTAGCAGACGCTTTTATCCAAAGCGACTTACAGTGCATTCAGGCTATCAATTTTTATTTATCATGTGTTCCCGGGGAATCGAACCTCCAACCTTGCGCTAGCTTGCTTGCTAACGCAATGCGTTACCAGTAGAGCTAAAGGGAACACTAATTAATATTAATTAATTAATTAATTACAGGAATTAAAACGTGAATGTACATTGGCCAGTAAAGTATTAGGATGCTTAAATTTGGACATTTTGAAATGATTCCAGGTGGTGCAATATGGAAGCAAAAATAAAAAGAGAATTCCCCCCCTCCCCCCACACAATAAATGTAATACACACACACACACACACACACACACACACACACACACACACACACACACAGCTTAAATTAATTAATCAGAATTCTGAGTTCATTTTGAGTTTATTCAGTAGGCATCTCTAAATATATTTTTATACATTCTCCACACATGTGCAGTTGAAACCAATGTCCACTAGAGAGCAGACAAGTGAAGGTTTTGGGCCATAGAAATGGAACTGGATGCAGAACGGTTCCATTTACATGCTAATGCAATGTAAACAGCATTTTAAATAGCTTTAACCCTGTAACGGTCAAATAAAAATAAATATAATTGAATTCAAATATAAAGTATTTCAGTTTTACCTAGATTATTCATGATAGAATGTCTGAATTTCCTCAGCCTATAATCGGACTAATTTAATGATAGAGTTATTAAAATGCTATTTTAATCAGGTGAAGGCAATAGGAAAATGTTGTTTACAGAGCAATAACATTGAGCTCAGCTAATACTTCAATTTGATATGAACTGAATCATTAGAATTTTTATGTTTTTTGTATTTAGACTTAGTTTTGTAGGTTATTATAGTTAACCAAAAGCATAAAAAAGTGACATTTTCATTATCTGAAATAAAAGAAACATCAACTGGGGTAAACTAAAATAATGAGAGAATTATTTTATTTCAAGCTAGTTGCCAAGGCAACATTTCTCTATCTAATTAACTTTAATCTGGTGCACTGAAATACCAGAAATATTTAAAAAGACAACAAAAAACACAACAAAATTACTGAAACTCAGAAATTATAAAAAGAACACATAGAAATAAAACGTAATTTAACAAAAAAAAAAAAAAAAAAAAAGAAAAAAACTATTTGATGTCAATGATACCAAAATAACACTGGTACAAGGATGTTGGTTTAATATCTTAATCTTGCATAGAATCAAAGCCAATATGCCAAATCCTCCTTCAGACTGGCACGATTTGCCTGGTCTTTACCCTTTGCTTTCCCCTCTGGGAAAAAAAATGATTTGGGATTAGCTCTTAGTTATGAAGGTACATAAAATCATATAAAAAAAATAAAAACAAACATGTGGAGGTCTTGAAACTGGGGATTGATTGGCAGCTATTTAAGCATGCAGAGACCTAATAACTAAACATGATGAGATGATGATCTCATTAGAGCTCACCCATTAGGACAAATTATCCTTAATTAGATCATAGAAATATTCTTGTGTTGCTCATTGCCCCGACAGATCCTGCTAATCTGTTTATTTTTATGACGTAGAAGATTTTACTGCGCAACAGAGATTCATTTGAAAAAGCCCCTCAGATGTTTAGCTGATTTGGCACGGTAATAAGAAACGAAGGACAAATACTGTTCATAAAAGAAAGCAATCTGATTATTCTTTAAAAGGTTTATTGAATTTGTGTAAATTTGTCGAACAGTTTGGTCTTCTTGTGGTGCAAGAGAGTTGAGTTCATCAAGTTTTTGGTCATTTGCAACAATTATACAAAAAGGTGTAGCAGTATTGCTGTGGTCTTCAACAGTGTAAACTACAGACATCGTGGTAAACAGAAACCTGGATAAAGCTGGTTTATTCAGTGGCCTACGTTATCTTTTCAGCTCTAATACAGCTCTATCAACAGACCGCTCTAATGTGGCAATGCAAAAAAAAAAAAAAAAAAGGCACTTTAAAGCTGTTTTTCTATTTAACTCTCAACAGAAACAAGAAAAGAAACATTCCTCCTCGTTCTACTCCAGCATGGATCTTCAGCTCTCTAGTGCCACTATAATGGTCACATGTTCACATGCGGCTCATTCCAGATCATCATTTTGGGTGGACTCGTTAATTATCTGTGGTGGATGAAAGGTCAAAAGGTTGTGATTTTCATATTGTAAGTTATTCATATGCGTAAAGACTTTTTATGCCACTCACATGTCCATCTCTGGTCTCGATGGTCTTTATCACCACTTTCTTTGACAGGCTGTCAATCGCAGGTCTGATTTCCTTCATGGACTCTGCAGGTCAAAAAAAAAAAAATATTTTTTTTAAATGTTGGTTACAGAATGCATCTGTAATTTCAATTGTTTCATGCCCAAACCATGTTTATTCCCACTGCAAGTAAACGTGTATTTGATTTGATTAGAAATTGGATGCTATTTTAACAAAATATTCTCCATTTAAAACAAGAAAATATATATGTTTATATTACAATCGTATCTATCCATGATTATCTGCTGTAAAACATTATTTGCAGTAAGCATTGTTTTCCCACTGTTCACAGTGAACTAAAAGATACTGTACCTCGAAGGGTTAATGATGAGAGGTTGGGGAATGGTGTGACGATCCTAGAAAGAAAAAAATAGAAATATAGTGTTAAGTCAAAAAACATCTGTAGTATATTTGAAATAGTCAGGTCTAAAAGTTTCACTCAGTTTTTCCCCTGATTAAAAAGGTTGTAGACCTAAAAAAGTACTTTTATATGTATAGTCTTACATTTATAGTCAGTGAACGGGTCACTTTATAGGGCCTGACATTTTGAGGTCAAGTGACCAGTGAAATACTATTAGCTTTTTTTAATTTAATTAATTAAAATAATTTTGCGAGCAAAAAATAACGTGTAGTTAACAAGGCTAAACATGGTTGTAATAGTTTTTGTTTAAAGATGAAATAAAAATATTTTAAATGTGTGAAATATTGAAATAAAGCTGACACTAAATACAATAATTTAATGAAAAGCTTACACTAAAAAAAAATCAACAACTTCAATTAAAATTTAAAACTGAAAATAGAAAATTAAAAGCTAATTCACAATGTTACTAATTCACAATGTTAATGAAAAATATAATAGCTAAATCCCAAAATAACACTGCTAGTTTATATTTCTACAATCAAATCAGTAAACAAAATTCATGTTTCTGCATTTATTCCACAAGGTGTCACTATAAGTCCATGCTGAATGTGCCTTTAAAGAAAAGATAAGAATACAAAGTCGACATAAAGAAAATCAAAAGAAAATGTTCACCTGCTTTCTTCCCCTTCCAGCAGCTTCCTGTAGGTGGCGATCTCAATATCCAGGGCCATTTTAACGTTCAGCAGATCCTGGTATTCACGTAGATGGCGCGCCATCTCATCCTTCATGTTGCGGATGTCGTCCTCCAGACGAACGATGGTGTCCTGGTAACCGGACGCCTCCATGGAGAAGTTATCCTCCATCTCTCTCATCTGACGATCCAGGGACTCATTCTGAAATGATTATTTAAACATAAATAATGCATCGTAATATAAACTTTTTAACTAATTTATTTTTTTTACTTGAAATAAAATAAGCATTAACTAAAATGGAATTAAATGATCTAAACTGCAAAAAATACTTCTTATTTTAATTTAGTTTAACTTGATGTACTATACTAAAACTGAAATAATTTGTAAAATTATTAGTGATTTTTTTTGTAAAAAAACTCGCTAAAATGTAAAAAATGAAAACGAAATAAAAGTATGAACGAAATCTATAATAGTATCTCAAGCACTGAAGCTAATATAGTTTCTCCACTACTTACAGTTCCTTTAAGAGCTTCTAAGTCGCAGGTGAGAGATTGAAGCTGGCGGCGATAGTCATTGGCCTCCTGCTTGGCCAGACGGATCGCTTCGTTGTTTCGGGCAGCAGCTTCTGATAGGTCAGCAAACTACAAAGAAAGAGAAAGTGTGAGATAAAGATTAAGCTCCATCTGCCATCTCTGACTTTTGTTTTCTACACACAACTGATGACTGGGCTGGTTTCATGTTTGAAGATCTAGGTTAATAGATCAATGGGTCCATTAGGATGATCAATACTGTGACAGAGGAGCAGATGGTCTCTAAATCCACACAAACCTCTCTGTCGACCATCTGCCACGTCTAAAGGAGTTGATCCTCAAACATCTCACACTGTCTTACAGATCAGATCCTTTCTTGTCTTGTTTCATTGTTCATTTGTAACTTAACTAAGTTACTTCTGATGTTTCTTGTAAGTTTATCAACTTTATCTCAGGTGTTTCTGCGCAGACTGTGAATCTTTTATTAGATAGAGAAAAGGCATGGAATATGGGGGAAAAGAAAGTTGAAATGTTTTATTTTTTATTCTAATGATCTATTTTGTTATGAGAACCTGACCTTTGATTTGTACCAGTCCTCAGACTCCTGGAGGTTCCTGGAAGCCAGGGTCTCGTACTGCTGCCGGACGTCTTTCAGGGCAGCGGTGAGGTCAGGTTTGGCCACCTCCATATCAATCTGCACATGCTGTTCCTGGATCTGCATCTGCAGTTCGGCAAGTTCCTGCGGAGATGTTGGAAAAAACTGACTTTAACAATCCAAATGCACAGTTTGAAACCTATCCTGAATATCGCATTGCATACTGTTGCTCATAAGTTCAAGGTCAGTACAATACAGTAATACTGTGAAATAGTAATGCAATTTACAATAACTGTTTTCTATGTGAATATATTTTTTAAATGCATTTATTTTTGTGATTGCAAAGTGTCACATGATCCTTCAGAAATCATTCTAATATGCTGATTAGCTGCACAAGAAACATCTGTTATCAATAATATTGAAAACAATAGTGCTGCTTAATTTTTTTTTTTTATGGAAATAGAAATTGTTTGTTACCTTATAAATATTATTGCACAACATAATTTTTTTTAATTTATATATTTGTACAGTTTATTTCTTTCATTATTAGTATTATAAGCTTTTTTTTCATTATTATTATTAATTGAATGCATCCTTGCTAAAAAAAAAAAAAAGAATATCTGACTTACCCCAGCTAATGAATGGTAATGGGTAATAACTGTGTGCCATAATTTTTGGTTTTTGATTTGAACATAAACTGAACAAATCTCATTCTGAAATACAATAGCAATAGTTTGTTAGCCCTGAACTAATGTACTTCCTGATCCTGAAACAATGTCTCCGCTTTATTCTCTTGGAATTACGCCCCATTTAATCACTATGGCAGCAAGTCACACATGCCTGACAATCCCCTGATATTAACAAGCCCAACAAAAGTGTCAGTCAGCCAGAAAACCACGACTGTGAGAAGAACGGTTGAATGGCCAGGGGAAATTTGATTCATTTTATTGTTCAGAGCTAATCTCTTATGGCTCAGGAGACTCTGAGTTGTTGTTTTTTTTTTTTCAAAGGTTGAGCTTTGTCTTGTATCTTTCTCCTAAAATTCATTAGAAGAAGAGATTATGGATGTATAAACATATAGAATTTGGTCTAAGAAGAATGTAATAAGAAATGTTTAAATCTCGCATTTTTTAATTCATGTCCTTGCAATTATTGAGATCTTTTCTGACTCACTCTCGAGGAGACACGTGACATTATTGGGCTGAAAATAATGTGAAATTTGGCATTTGCATTTCATGTTGATGCTATGAATGAGAAGCACCTAAGATATTAAAGACATCTCATTTTGATGTTTCTCTCTATGGGTGCTTCAGTACCTCATCGTGAAGCTTCTTCAAGAAAGCGATCTCTTCTTGCAAGGATTCCACTTTTCTCTCCAGATCCAGACGAGCCAGGGAGGCGTTATCAACATCCTGTGTGCATAAAATATATTAAATATTCATCATATGATCATTTGTGGAAACCTAGAAAACATTTCTTCTGCAAATGTTGTTTTAAACTTCTACTTCCTATGAATTCTTTACACTTCCCTTTTCTCATTCTTCTATTCCATTGCACAAAAAGAATCATATTATACACTACAGTTCAAAAACTTGGGGTCATTTTTGAATGTTTATAAGAAGAGTCTCTTATTCTCAACAAGGCTGCATTTGTTTGGACAAAAATACAGGAATATTAGGAAATATGATTACAATTTAAAATAACAGTCTGCGTTTATAACACATTAAAAATGTAATTCTCAGCATCATTACTCCAGTTAAGTGTCACATGATCTTTCAGAAATCATTCTAATTTGATGCTTAAGAAATATTTCTTATTATTATCATCAACAGTAGTGTTCCTTAATATGTTTGTGCAAACCACAATGCATCCTGAAAACATGTTAGATTATGGAAATTATTTTAAACTATTCCTTTCTGAAGTGATTAACAATAGCTTGCCTGCCGCTAACTGTTTGTAGTGCTGCAGCTGGTAGTGGCAGACACCCTTTAAAGCACACACACACACACACACACATCCTCTCCTCTGTGTCCATAAGTCACCAGTGCACCCTGGTTAACACTGACCCCTCCCAATCATACAACAGTTTGCTTTGTCATGAACGTCCAGCCTGTTCTCAGACAAAGCTTTCTTTTCAGTTGCGTGTCTAAATCTGATGCCGGACAAGAGGGCAGCTTGACCAGGCCTGCACTGACCCTTTTATTGTGAGGAGACAATCACTCGTGTCTTGCAAACACTGACTGGAATGCTAACTGATCACATTGTAATTGTGGCTGTGGTAGCACCCAATCAAACATCAGGTTCAAGAATACTTGTAAAATGGTTGTGGTTTCTCTGAACATGTGAAGATGTACCTGTCTGAAGCCCCGAAGGGTGTTCTCCGCATCCTCTCTTTGGAGCATCTCTTCTTGAAGTCTGAAAATGAGATGAATATTTAAGCCGAGCCACACCCTGAATAACACAGCCGAACCCACTGGAGCATCTCACCGGGACAATAAGAAAGCCTTTGACTTCAATCTAAATGAAATAAATGTCTTCTCTTTAGCTGAATCACAGAAATTAAACAAATAATGGGTAGTTTTTATCCTGGTAACGAGAAAACCCTATAAAGAAGAGCTTTGCCCTGACAGAAATTCAACTAGAATCATTTTACAGTAAATAATAATAATAATAATAAAAATGTATTTTTTTTTTTTTTAATAAAGACATTTATATTTGAATTTAGCCTAGATTTTATTTATTTAAATCTATATACTATTTTATTTAAAATGAAGATTTCATAAGATTGTAAAATCTAAAGGTTCTCTGTCGTCTAAATGCATCATTAAAATGCTTTTATTTTTATCATTAGCATACAGTTCATATGACATTTCATATGTTGCTCATTTGACATATAAAACGACATTTTGGTTTTCTGTGACAAGGTAAAGAGAAAGCTTTCTCCTTAGAGAAATTAAACACCAGATTTAGATTTACACCGCCAAAATTAAATAATATGGGGTAACATCTAAATAAACAGGTTTTTATGTATTTTCGAAATATTATTAAATATACTAATATGACCAAATCAACCTATCTTAGGTTACACTAATAAAAATGTTTTCAATGATCAAGGCAGGTAGAACCAGCTTCTTAATGTAATGACAGTACATTTTCACGTTTTAGTAAATTAAAATTTAAACTCAAAACAATGTAAATAATTAGGCCTATACATGTATCATTTTTCTTTAGGACTTTTAAACAGTAGACACTCTAAATCTTAACTTATACATTGTTTTGTTGTATAAATACACCGCTAAAAATGCATTTATAAAGGCATTTTTCTTATTAACTCCAAATGGCAGATATTTAATGTAATTTTACACTTATAACCGTCTCTTGGACAATGTTTGGCCATACTTCTCTTTGAGGCGCTCGATGTCCTCTCCCAGATTGTCCCGGTCCACCTCCACTGCTCCCTTCTCGTTGGTGAGCTGGTCCACTTGTCGCCTCAGTTCTCTCATCTCATCCTCGTACAGATCACCGACCCGGGACGAGCCTTTGCCCCGCATCTGCTCCAACTCCGCGGTCAAGATCTTATTCTGCTGCTCCAGAAATCTCACTTTCTCTATGTAACTGGCAAACCTGTCGTTGAGATGCTGCATCTCCGCTTTCTCATTGGTTCGGTTGGCTTTGAACTCGGTGTTGATGGCGTCGGCGAGCCCGAAGTCCAGCGTCTCGGTGGCGAGTCTCGGCAGCGGGGCGCTGCTGCGCACCCTCGCGCCCTTGCTCATGTAGATGGATGGAGACGCGCTGCTGTAGGACACGCGCGAGCTTGCGCGCACCGGGCTGCTGTACTGCCGGCTGGAGTAAGTGGACCGAACTATCGCTGGTCGCTCCGCACCGAACATCCTTTTGTAAGAAGACGTGTTTGTTCGGCTGGCCATTGTAATCCTTTAGTTCTGGGTTATTGTTGAAGTAAGCGTCTACTTTCACGAACTACAGCACCCTGTCCAGACCAACCGAGATCACTGCAGAGGTTCTGCACGCATTTATAGTCCACTCCCTATGCTAATGACATAACGGTGCAGGGAGCTCGAGTGACGCAGACGCGCCGTCGGGGCTCTGGCAACAACAGGAGAGTAGATTTACTTTTGTATCCAATCATTCGTTTTCCGATTAATACATGTATTTTCGAATGAGTTTGTTTTAATATTAGCTTGGGTATATTTGCCTTGTAATATAGGCTGCATAATATTACATTAATTAAATGTATCCATTCATTCGTTTACCATTAAATACAAAAAATATTAGCGAATTTCTGTTTTTAAATAATAGATATTAAAAAAGTTTGTAGTTTTCTATCTATCTATCTATCTATCTATCTATCTATCTATCTATCTATCTATCTATCTATCTATCTATCTATCTATCTATCTATCTATCTATCTATCTATCTATCTATCATCTTTAAAAAAATCACACAAATATATATATATATATATATGCCAGCAGTGTGAGACCAATAAAGGACACCCAGGAAAACACAGACCAGACACCGTGACACTTATATTTAAACTAATTAAACTAATGTTATTAATTGCATTATAAGTTAACAAATAATAACACACACACACACACACACACACATATATAATATATATAGCAAATAATAACACACACACACACACACACACACACATACACACACACACACATATATATATATATATATATATATATATATATATATATATATATATATATATATATATATGTGTGTGTGTGTGTGTGTGTGTGTGTGTGTGTGTGTGTTTGTGTGTGTTATTATTTGTTATATATATTATATGTATATGTGTGTGTACAATTAAAAATAATATACAAATTGTATTTAAAAATATTTTAATATTTTTAGTTAGGTAAAATCTACTGACAAGATAACATGCAAACAAACATATTTTTTGAAGGTAATATCATCTACTGTTACTATTTTAAATGTAAATTACATTTTAATGGTTATAATAATAATAAGAATTATTATTATTGTTATTATTATTATTATTATTATTATTATTATTATTATTATTACTGCTATTGTATTTTATTTTATTTATTATTTTAGTAAGAATACGATTCGTATTATACGAATAAAATAAGAGAATGAAAACTAAAGCGGAACGTTTCGTCAATGCACTTGTGTCTAGACGGTCATTTTCGAGAGCGCACACATGTGGCATGCTTGAGACGCTGCAGTCAAAATATCATAAACATTATTCAGCAGTAAAAGATGGAGAACATGGAGCCACTCCGTGTTCTGGAGTTATACAGCGGAATAGGAGGCATGCATTATGCTTTAAAGGGTTCGTCATTTGGTCTAAGTTTGTAGCGATTATTGATAACACGACTGACACAGGATCAGCTGCAGAGGCTGTGTCTAGAAATGATTGACACGCTGGAGGTGTTTGAGTCTCTATTGTATGATCTCCACAGGTGTCACTGTTCCCTTACGGTACCCTTTCAATGCGTTGTCTTCATAATTAAAATATGACATTGACAGACTGAAGAACAGTTCATTGGTTTCTTTAGAGTTGTGTTGTGAAGACTAGCTCATTTCTCAATAGTTGAAATGTGTGGGTTTCTTCCAGAGAGCTCAGTTCCTGCTGAAGTTGTTGCTGCTGTGGATGTCAACACAACAGCCAATGAAATCTACAGACACAACTTCCCCAAAACCCCACTCCTGCCCAAAACCATCGAGGTCAGTGCTTGCCCTCCTGAATCTCAGTTGGTTATGGAAACGATGAAGCACATTTTGTTTGAACGCATTCACAAAACACTTATGAGTTATGAGTTATGACAGATTATTGACCTTTCTTGCAACTCAGAACAGCTCGTGTAAGCAAAATCTGTCTTATTTAACTGATTTATTGCATTCATAACAGCATGTCTCTTTTATAACATCCTTAAAATGATTATTGGTTAATTCTTCCAGCACATAGTCTCATGACTGCGTTTTTAAAAGCAATAGGAGGTAAAAGAGTAACCGAGTGGTTTTTGTGGTGGTTAAAGGTTCTGTGCTTCGTCAGCATGGTAATGATGTACCTGCCACTGGCCTCAATTCATAAGAATATAAAACTATGCTTGAAACAATGCATAGAGGTTTAAAGAGTGATAATGAAGATGGATTTGATATTTAAATGACATTACTGTGCAGTAAACTTGTCTTTGTAAATCTATTTTTGAATGTTTTCAGATCAAAACCTATAGAAGATTAAATTACATTTTTTTTTCTTTTTTTTCTTTTTTTTTTTTTTGCTTTATAACGTTGTGTATTTCGATATGTGAATTGTTCTAACTGTGATTTTAAGAGTAGGTTATGTTTTTTCTTTTTTTTTTTTTTTTTTGAAGAGCAATCATTTCATTAATGATTTATTTCTTTGTTTTTTAAGTATAGCTGTTTAATAATAGTTATTTTGGCTTTGTGTATCAGGGAATGACCTTACAGGATTTTGACAAACTAAACTTTGACGTGATTTTGATGAGCCCCCCATGTCAGCCGTTCACCAGGTGATCAGCATCTTTTTCTTGTTCATTTTTAATTTCGTTTATTTATTTTTTCTTTTGTTTCCCAGCACGTTTCAAATTGTATGACTTTCTTTTTATTGTATAATTTTTTAAATAAAGTAATTTATACTTTTATTTAGCAGTGATGCATTATACTGATCAAAAGTAACTATAAACACATTTCCAATGTTCTGAAAGCATTATATTTCAAGTCAGGATATTAGTATGATTTCTGAAGGATCATGTGACGCTGAAGAGTGCTTTGAATCACAGGAATAAATTACATTTTAAAATATATTCAAATAGAAAACAGTTCAATTATATTAATATTTCACAATATTAAAATTTTAACTGACACCAAATAAATGCATTATTGACTTCTCTCAATGCTAAATTGTTTATCTAAAGCTAATGTGTGTTTCTCAACAGGATTGGTTTGCAGGGAGATGTCGCTGACCCCAGAACAAAGAGCTTCCTCTATATCCTGGAGCTTCTGCCAAGGTCAGACTGATCAGTCTGTGCTCTTTTTAAGTCACCTAAACATTATTTCTCTGATATTGATTTCCAAATTTGAGTTTGCTCTCTTTTTTAATAGCACTTCCTATGAACAAGCCAAATATCGTAGCAGTTCTACAGTACTTTTGCACCTCTGACATTATTAATTCATGTCTGATGAAAGGACAAAGAAGTTTCCTTTCTCTCACTCTCCGTTTGCCCTTTCTCAAGTCCGTTGTGTTATTCTTGAGCTCTGCCAGAGTTGTTTTTTTTCCCAGAAGGTGATTGTGTGTCTTGGTCTCGGCAGGCTCAGCAAGCGGCCGTGCTTCATTCTGCTGGAGAATGTCAAGGGCTTTGAGACCTCTGCTGCAAGGTAACCAGCGCAGACACAGGAGCCTTGAAATCCCCATAGTTACATGGCTGTGAGCCAACGGGGTCACTGGTTTCCCCTCTGCGTTTCGGTCACCATTGATTGTGCTAATAAGAATCTTACAGTTGTCTCTGCACAACTGGAGTGAATGGAAGGATTTTAATTTTTAAAAAGTAAAAGCTTTACCTTAAAATTAGTCTTACACTCTTAAAAATAAAGGTTCTAAAAGTTGGTTTTGGCATAGAAGAACTATTTCTGAGAACTTTCAGTGAATAGTTCTTAAAATAATATTTTAAAAACAGATTAATCAACTAAAGAACCTTTTTTCCACTACAAAGAACTTTAAAGGGATATGAAAATTCTATCATTTACTCACCCTCAAATTGTTCCAAGCCTGTATACATTGCTGTTGAACACAAAGAAGGTATTTCGAAGAATGTTGGAAACTAAACATTTGACGGTAGCCATTGAGTTTCATAGTATGTAATAAAAATCTGTGGAAGTCAATGGCTACCGTCAGCTGTTTGGTTATGTACTTTCTTCAGAATATCTTTTGTATTTTTTCAGAAGAATGGAACTCATACAGGTCTGGAACAAGTGGTATTTGATGACAGAATCTTCATTTATTGAGTGAACTATCCCTTTAAAGCTTCTATGGATGTTATAGGTACTTCATGAAACCATCAGAGCCAGTATAAGCCAATTTTTAGTTAGTATTAAAAAGCATAACTGAGCTGTTTTGGTCTTTTAATTCACAGGGATGCTCTGCTCAAGACATTGAGAGAGTGTGACTACAGCTTTCAGGAGTTTCTGATCTCACCAACATCTGTAAGAATGTCTCTTCATCTCTAAAAAATCTCAGAAACTGTGTCCCAGTCTTGTTTTCGTGATGGTTTTTATTGCCACAGCTTGGGATACCAAACTCTAGGCTCAGATACTTCCTCATTGCAAAGAGACCACCAGGATCCTTCTCATTCCAGACTTCAGCAGAGGTACTTTTCTGTTTAGATTTATTCTAACTAATGCAGGTGCAGTTTAATACTGAAGCTTTTCTTCTCCTGGCAGATAATGGAGGGCTTCCCCATGTCTGAATCTCCAGACAGTCTCACTGTTCCACACAATAATCCTACATCATCTGAGTGTGAGAGAGAAAAGAGTGGGACCATCATATTTAAGATGGAGACAGAACAAGAGTTGGAAAGGAAGAGGATGCAGGACAGTCAGGAAACAGTCCGGAGGCTGCAGGACTTTCTGCAGGAGGATGAACAAGACATGGATCAGTATCTGCTGCCCCCTAAAACCCTGCTCAGATACGCTTTACTGATGGATGTAGTTCAGCCCAGCTTCAGGAGATCAGTCTGCTTCACTAAAGGGTGTGTGCCTTACAATATTAGTTTGTATTATGATAAAATACTAACATTATTTTATGTATACATTTATTTATATATTCTATAAGTAATGAAAAAAAAACATATACATTTTTTTTATATTTCATTTAATAATTATATATATATATATATATATATATATATATATATATTAGGGGTGTAACGGTTCACAAAATTCACGGTTCGGTTCGATACGATACACTGATGTCACGGTTCGGTTCGGTTCGGTTCGATACGTTTTAGATACAGCAAAATGTAAAAACATCTCAACTTTTCAGAATGCCGCAAGCGCACCGCGGGTCATGTGACAAGAACCAACCAATCAGCTTCATCCTTTCCCGTAACAACGTTGAGAGCTCAGCCAAGATGAAGGATCAGCTGATCATAGTTGTATATGGATTGCAATTTTGAAATAAATTTAGTAGCAGAGCTACTGCAAGCGATTTTTAGAGCTGCAAATCCATTTATCCTTCGCTGAAATTTCCGCGTCTCATGGAGAGAGCACGTCATTGTTGCTTAGCAAAGACAGACGCCTCATGAGCGCTTCTGCCCGAGCGCTTTGGAAAGGAGGAGAAAGACGCGCTTAGCGTTTTCCATGCGTTTTTAGGCACGATATGTGAACGGCCCCTAAGGCGCTCGCTCACTCAGCACGTGCTGAAGGCTCGTTGCAAAATGTCGAATGCATTTAACAGACCAGAAATATAAGATCCTAAAATAACCAACAGGTCTGGTGTTTGGGTTGGATTCCCTGTAAGCTATAGTGTCTAAATGCTGCAGGGATAGTTTGCTGCGTGCATGTTTCTCCTTTTTTTCGTCTTTTCCCAGATAGTACTGACGCATATATCCCAGATATTCCCGCTGGTGTACCCTGTCATGTTGCAGATGCGACATACCGTTGTTTTTTTATCCACCACTCTCTTGCCATCACCATTATAGCTTAAAGGGAATCCAAAGTGCACCCAAACACCAGACCTGTTGGTTATTGGAGGATCTTCTCATTTCTAGTCTGTTAAACGCATTGGCTATTTTGCAACGAGCCTTCAGCGCGTACTGAGTGAGCGAGCGCCTGCTGAGTAGCCTAACATAAACATATAAGATGGTGTTTTTTTCTTCTTCGGGAGTGTCAGGGGCGTTGCCTGTTACGTTGTTTGGGTTATTGGGCTACCTTGTTGAACGCATATCATTATATTTCTCTCTCTCTCTTTTTTTTTTTTTTTTTTCAAATATAATTAATTACTCCAACGAACCGTTCGGTATACATAATGCGTACCGCGTACCGAACCGAAAGCGTCGTACCGAACGGTTCAATACGAATACGCGTATCGTTACACCCCTAATATATATATATATATATATATATATATATATATATATATATATATATATATATATATATATAATTTTTTTCTAACATAGGGTGTGGTGCCTTACCATATTGGTACTGTATATAATACTTAATTTATTTTATTTATAAGATTAAGTTATATTTTATAAATATATATATATGTATATGTATGCATGTATGTATGTGTATATATATATATATATATATATATATATATATATATATATTATTATATAACATTTAAATACATCTAAAAATTTTATTATTATCATTATAACTTTTATATTAATATAAATGCAGTTATATTGAGGGTTAATTTAAAATTTATTTACTATACACTAAATAGGAGTGTATTATTTAACGTTTTACCAAATTTAAAATGATTCCCCTGCTAATGTCCCTGTTGGTTATAACTGTTGATTGTTTTTATGTAGGTATGGTCACTATGTGGAGGGCACGGGCTCTGTCCTGCAGTCCTGTGTGGATGTGGAGCTAGAGAGTGTGTTTAAGAACCTGGAGCAGCTTTCTGAAGCAGACAAACTAAAGCAGCTTCTTCAGTTAAAGCTGAGATACTTCACACCAAGAGAGATCGCCAACCTCATGGGCTTTCCTGCAGACTTCAGTAAGACTTTAACCTCATTCACCCCTCACAGCACACAATAAAGTCACATGGATCTTCTCAAACTTAACATTAATATAAACAGATAGGCATAGACGTCCTTTTATAATGTAATATTTCAGCAACATAAGCTTTAAAGTCCACATTGTCATTCCACTGGAGTGTGAAAAGGTTAATACATAACTTCCCATTATTCCCTCTTGGCTTCCATGCAGATAATAATCTGTTACAGGATTCGATTTGACAGCTGCAAATGATTTGACAGAATCAAAACTGTTTGTTTTCTTGACAGGTTTTTATTTTTTAGAGCATTTAGTGAAATATATTACATTTTTGGGTTACACTTTAGAATAAGGTTCCATTAGTTAATGTTAGTTAATGTATTAATTAACATGAACAAACAATGAATAATACATTCATTACTGTATTTATTCATCTTCGTTAATGTTAGTTAATGAAAATACAGTTATTCATTGTTAGTTCATGGTAATTCACAGTGCATTAACTAATGTTAACAAGCACAACTTTTGATTTAAATAATGCATTAGTAAATGTTGAAATTAACATGAACTAAGACTTATAAATGCTGTAGAAGGATTGTTCTTGCTTAGTTCATGTTAACGAAAGTAGTTAACTAACATTAACTAATGGATCCTTATTCTAAAGTGTTACCCATTTTTGCAGTTGTCTATGAAATGTCATTCACTGGCTCTGATGTTGTTTGTGCATAACCCATTTTTTCTTTTGTGTTTCAATCTTTTTTCTTTTTTTTTTCAGCGTTTCCAAAGCACATTTCCGTTAAGCAGCAGTACCGTGTGCTGGGAAACAGCTTGAACGTCCATGTGGTTTCACATCTTATACGTCTCATGATCTCAAAATAGACATTACATGGACTGAAAGACAACATTCATGTACAGGGAAAATTTATGCATATATAATATCTTTATTCAATGTTTTTTTTTTAAGGCCATGTCTATTGTTGGATTCTTTTATCTTTTTTTCTGTAAATTTGTATATTAATAAATAAAATGTTATTTTTACTGAACATTTGTTTTCTATTATTGTCTCAAAGTGTGTGAAATTACATATTTTCCTTCATTTTAATTAACAAAAAGAAAAGATCAGTGGAAGTATAGATTAAAATGTGTTTTAAAAAGCTGATTATATTATCTTTACTGGGTAATTTACTGTGAAGCAGTATATTCAGAGAATGAGCCCTTAGCAGCAGTTTCAGTCTTAACTTTGGTTACTGATCTCCAAAAACATGTGATGGCCACTGACACTTGACCAATAAAGTCAAATCACTGGTATGCAGCTGAGCTAAATGCACTCTAGACAGTTACGTGCTCTTTATGAGTGATTTTAGGAAATGCAGTTAGGTTAAGACTCCTTGAGGCCAAAGTGCATCTCCGGCTGCTTGTGTTTTAGGCAGGTTTAGGTGTGAAGGTACAGTACAGTGTCTGATGAGCGTCCTGGGACGAGTTCTCTCAGCATGGCTCGGACACTGAGCTTCTCCTGGATCTTAGTCTTTCTGCTCTTCCTCTCTGGACTGCAGTGTGACCAAGGTGGTAAATCTAACAACAGGCAAAAAAGGGACATCAGCACTGACCAGTATGTATTTGAAATCATTTATTGCCATGTTTGAGACCACCTGAAATTTGAGTGGATCGAATGCGGATGATGTTATTGAACAGTATAGATTGTTTTTAAACGGTAAAGGTTTTTAATTCTACTGCAAGTTAGAAATGAAATGTGTGATTTGCAGGCCTCGTATGATATCAGAAAATGGTCACCTCACGTTTTCTGCTGGCTACAACAAAGACATTCGCTTCACAACGTCAGGGACAGGGAGTGTGAAGGTGGGGGCCGAGGATCTCATCCAGCAGATAAATCAGGTGAGTTCATGATGAGTTTGACTCAAGCATCAGATTTCAGAGTAAAAATATGGCTCCTATTAGACAAGCTTATAATTGCAGTGACTTGAGGCTTATGTTGTGTCAAGAATGTGATGCTATAG
The DNA here is from genome assembly GCF_003368295.1 of Carassius auratus. Lineage (NCBI taxonomy): Eukaryota > Metazoa > Chordata > Actinopteri > Cypriniformes > Cyprinidae > Carassius > Carassius auratus. The sequence goes on from NC_039266.1 coordinate 20,153,003, forward strand.
AGATGTCAGGAAATTAGAATCTGATTAAAAAAAAAAAAAAAAACATTTGTTTTGTTGATTTGTCTTCACTTAATTTTATTGAGTTCTTTGGTTGTGTTTTGTTTTCTTTTTTTGTTCAACTGTTTTTTGTTTATTTTTACATTGTTTCATTGTCTTTTTGTGTGAATGTTTAGGTTTGATTTGATGTTTTTGTTTTGTTTTTTTATTTTGACTTGTATTATTTTGTTTTGTTTATTTTTGTGTGCATTTTGTTTCATTTCAGTGCATAATTTTTAATTTGGATTAATTTCATTTGCATCTCATTTTCTTTATTCTAGTCAGTTCAGGGCAAGCATTTTGTCTGCTATTGAAACACTTTGCTTTTTTTCTAAATTATTTATTTATTTATTTATTTTTTTTACTTTTTTGTTTTATTGTGTTTTTTATGCATTTTGTTTAAGTTTGATTTGATGTTTTGTTTTTTCATTTTGACCTGTATTATTTTTTGTTTAATTTATTTTTGTTTGCATTTTGTTTAATTTTATTCCATAATTGTATTTATATTTGTTTGCAAATTGTTTAATTTAATTTAATTACATAATTGCATTTTTTTTCCATTTCCATTAAATTTTATTTATTCTAGTCAGCACAGATCAAGCATTTTGTTTGTTTTATTGAAGCACTTTGCATCTAGGTAAAGTTTGAATAAAAATGTAATCAAGTTTTAATCAACTCTGTTCCAGATCAAAATTAACAAAGGTGACATTGATACCATAAAAAACAGTGGCCCTTCTCCAGATATTACAAACCAGCTCAATCAGCTCAACACCAGAGTGACGACCCTTGAGACCAAAGTTCAGACGATAGAACAGGTATCGCTGTAATCATCGAGTATTGATCATACAATTAAAGGCCTTCCATTTCATCCGTTATGATTGAATCTCAGTTTTATGGCTTTCTGTATTTCATAGACAGTACAGCGGAAGACTTGCAGCAGCAATCCATGTCAGAATGCAGGAACCTGCTTGAATTTATTAGACGCATTTCATTGCCTCTGTCCTGACAACTGGCAGGTCAGTCATTCAGACATCCATCTGTCCTTCTGTCTGTTCATATGTCATTCTGATTGCTACATGGTTCAATCTCTTTACAGGGTCCCACATGTGCAGTGGATGTGAATGAGTGTCAGGTGTTAGCAGGAACTCCGCTGGGCTGTCAGAACGGGGCCACGTGTGTGAACACACCCGGATCTTACACGTAATCCTCTGTTATTTCTCTTGAGTGTGGTTTTTAGTGTTTATGTAAGATTTTTGTGATGATATGTTCCTTTTCTTTTGTTTATCAGCTGTACCTGTACTCCAGAATGGAACGGTCCACACTGTACATCTCGCTACGATGACTGTGCAGGCGGAAGTCAGGATCTGTGTGTTCACGGCTTGTGCATCGATTCAGACAGAGTCAATCCCAATGAGGTGATTGAAAATGATGTCTATTTATTCTGTTTTTGTTTTTTTTTGGATAGTGAAAAACTGTAGTTCATCCCAAAATGAATATTCTGTTATTATGCACTGTACACTCATGTCATACCCGTTTAGATTTTTTTTTTCATAGAACAAAAAAAAGTAACACATTTTTTGAGGATTTTCCTCAAAGTACATTTAAGCTTGAAAATAAATGATTATGATTTATAATAAATTATATATATATATATATATATATATATATATATATATATATATATATATATATAAAACAATTTTTTTTTACAATCAATCAAGAAACATTTCTTATTATCAGTGTATAAAACAAATGTGCTGCTTAATATTATTGTGGAAAGAGCAGCGTGAACATTCTGCTTAACGTCTCCTTTTGTGTTCTACGTAACAAATAAAGCCATACAGCTTTGGAACAACATGCATCTCTTTAATGTCTCTTTTCAGCCCAAATATAAGTGTATCTGTGATGCTGGCTGGATGTCTCCACCCGGAGAGTCAGCGTGCACGGCTGATGTTGATGAGTGCAGCCTCCAAAACAAACCCTGCTCCACAAACCCCCCTGTTCAGTGCTTCAACACTCTGGGCTCGTTCTTCTGCGGCGCCTGCCCCGCAGGTAAGACCAGTCACATATGATTATTGCCAAGATATTTATATATCAATCATTTATCTTATCCTAGTTTCTGTAAAAGTTTATTGGGTGCACATTTACATTAAAGGCAGATACGACAAACAGGTTCTTAATAAGAACATTATTTCAGGAAGTAAATTCTTTTGGTTCCTCCAGGATGGCAGGGTAATGGTTACAGCTGCCAGGATGTCGATGAATGTGCCACAAACAATGGAGGCTGCTCTACTTCTCCCATGGTGCCTTGTCTCAACACCATGGGCTCCTTCCACTGTGGCCAGTGTCCTCCAGGTGCGGCTCACATCCTGATTCTTATGCAATTTAAAATAAGACCTGTCTTCTGAACAGGAATAGTTCATCCAAAAATCATGCGCAGAATCTGTGCAGTGCTGTACAAAATTTTGTAGGGTTGGTAAATGTAAAAATGTTTTTAAAGACTCTTATATTCACCAGGGTTGCCAAAAAACTGTAATAATTGTTTTATAACGGTTTTATATTGTTATATATCTTATTCCTGTGATGCAAAGAAATTTGTCATATGATCCTTCAGAGATCATTCTAATATTTGATTTGCTGATCAAGCTACATTTATTATTATCAATACTGAAAATAGCTGGGCTGTTCCATATAATAGAAAGTAAAAAAAAAACAGCATATATTCGAACAATAAATACATGTAACTATCACTTTTTTTTATCAATTTAATGCATCTTAAAAATGCATCATCCTTTTTTTCACAAGTATTTTTTCTGTCCTTTTCTATGAATGATCCCTGGGCCTGTCAATCTCTAAAAAGAACCATAAAATTAGTCCAGTCATACAATAGCATTAAGTGAGAAACATTCTGAAATTTCACTTGTTTTGGGTGAACTATGCATCTGAGATCTTACTATTCAGAATCAGAATCATTTCTAGTTCATAACTTCCCTCTAGAGATTGCTGCGAAATTGAAACGTGTATATTTTTAGTACATCTCACATGTTTGCCGGTCCCCTGTCCTGTTTTTTTTTTTTTTTTTTTTTTTTTAGCACAGCCTGACCTGTAAAATCCTGCTGAATCATGGTTTTTGCTCACAGTAATATGTTTCAAACGAGAGACAGATGCTTGTGTGATCTGAATTTCATTATATTCCCTGTGGGAGAGATGGAGATAGAAAGCTAGGAGAGGTGGAGGGATCCATTAGCTGGCTGGGTTCATTGAGGACAGTGCTGTCTGCAAGTCCTGCTAATATATACAGCTTTACAAGTCTCAATTGACTGCCAGATTGCAGAGAAAGACCAGATGCACTGAAATGATCAGGCTAAAATAACCATCACGTATAAGATGGGACTGCTGACCCCATATGTGTGTCCTCAGGCTACGAGGGAGATGGGAAGACTTGCACTCAATCTGACATCTGCTCCACCAACAATGGAGGATGTTATCCACTGGCTACCTGTACTTCTACTCCAGGTACACACACACACACATGCACACACACGCACGCACGCACACTGTAGTTATTCTTTACAGCAGCGCATGACCAGTAGCATTCATGTTATAACAGGATCAATAAAAAGGGTTTTAAACTTTTAATTGTTGTGATGTAACCTCCTGATATAAAAGATATAGTTGCTATATGTGTCCATTTGTACAGGTTTGTTTGTTTTAGTCATAGTGTTTGACTTCTGATGGAAATATTCTTATAATTTGATCAATATTTGGTGAGATTCATTCATTTCAGTGAATTGTATTGTGACTAAAAGCATATAATTCTAGATAATAATATCTTTGTTGACCAAAAATGGCCAAATCAAACCAATTTTTTTACATTTTGAATAAGTAAAGACTCATAATATAAAATACAAAACTAGCACATGAAAATAAAAACAAACTATTTTTTCCCCCTGAAAAAGTAAAAAATACTGTGGATCTTAATGGTTATTCATGTTATATTGCGTTTATGTTGTGTATCTTTGATTATATTCTTCATAATCATATTCTTTCTAGTTTTTTTTAAACATTATTGTGTTGCTAATACTATACTGTTTATATATTTTGTCATATTCATTAATTCCAGTCAGTTTCACTCAGACTTAAATGCTTATTTAATTTGCTTGTTTAATAAATACAATTTTGATTGTGAACAATTAATCTTTTTTTATCTATCTATGCTCTAATATATATATATATATATATATATATATATATATATATATATATATATATATATACACACACACACACACACACACACACACACACACACACACACACACACACACATATGTACGTAGCAAAATAAACATGTAAAAACTATAATTTTTCCTGAACACTTTTTTAATTAAATGCTATTAGTTATTCATATGTGTAATACTATGTTGTGTATCTTTGACTTTAGTCTTAAAATCATATTCTCTCTAGATTTATCTTAAAAGACATTGTTAATATTCACTAATATGCACTAAATTATTGCCAGGATGTGTGTTTTTTTGTCTCATCTTTGGTATCATTGGCAAATCTACATATTGCTAAAAAATAAACCAAGTAGAAGAATCATCTCTGAATTACATTATGAATCGTTCTCCTTCCAGGAAGCATTATCCCATCATGCACCTGTCCTCCTGGTTATGTGGGTAATGGCTATGGCCCCACGGGCTGTACTCAGATCAGTGACATCTGCGGAACTAGTAATCCTTGTGTAAATGGTCAGTGTGAGGTAAGTGTTGATTTCGTATAACTTCCCCTCTCTGTTCTGTTTCCATGAAACCACAGCAGTCAGCATGTTTTTTTGTTTTTTTTTTCTCTTAGAATACAGCATCTGGCTACATCTGTCGCTGTGACCCGGGCTGGGCAGGGCAGAACTGCGATCAGAACGTGAACGAGTGCTCTAGCAATCCCTGCCAGAATGGAGGCACCTGCACCGACGGCATCAACGGCTACACCTGCACCTGCACTTCACAGTGGACGGGCCCGCAGTGCCAAACTCCACAGCAAGGTGTGTGTCATTGGAGAAGTGATGCATGTGATAGTGTGTGTCTATCTATACAGTAACACCATGAACTTTTCTGTGCATCAGAGTGTGGAGGAGTTTTGGAAAGTCCAGCTGGCACATTCAGCTACCCTACGAATCCTGGAACGGGTGATTACGATCACCAGGTCAGCTGCGCGTGGGTCATCAGAACCGACCCCAGCAAGGTTAGTAAAGATACATCAGTGACCTTTATAAAAGGCCAGTCCATGGTGATACTTGTTTCTTGCAAATCAAAAATAGCGTCTGTTTTGATGTGCATGTTTCATATAAAAAATTATTTGCTTTCAACAACGATGAAGAAGTCTTGTATTACCCCTTAATTACAGAAAAACAGCCACATAGACATAGTAAGTCAGCTTACTACTATTTGTTCAGTTCTCAGCTGATTAATGAAGACATTATTTTATGACCAGTTACTGAAGAAAATGCATACATGACCCAGATGTTTTCAGCTACATCTGTGGGCGTTTTACTACAGTACCTCCAAACAGTGACAGAAAATGACAGATTTGGTGAAAAAAAGCTTATATGTTTATAAACTCTATAATGTTCTTTGAGTATCTGAACACATTTTTCCACTCCTTTAATAATTTTTTTTACCCAAACATCATCAGAATAGGTAATATTAAGCCTTTTGAGGTGATTAAAAAATAATTAGATAAACCAAATCTAATTGTTTTTTTCCCATTCAAATTTTTTAAAGTACAGAACTTTAACGTAAAATACAAAACTAGAACATGAAAAAAACAATGTAAACAAGACATGAATATAGCAAAAGCAACATATAAAAACTTTTTATTTTATTTGTTTTATTATTGATATATGTGTAATGTTAGGTTGGCTGCCTTTGATTGTATGATTTTAAATAATCATATTCTTTCACGATTTTCCATCAAAAACGTGTGGTTATTTTTTTCTTTGTAGATCGACATTTAAATGATACATTTGGACATTTCAATGATAAATGTATAGAATTTGAATAACCTTAATTTTTATTTAATGCAAAAATTGTACATGATGTTATGTTTTCACTGATATTTTTCAATTCACTGTCATCAGATTATGTTATATTAGGCTTTATTAGATTTGATTTCTTTCTAGATTTCCCAGATGTTATTATAGAATCAAACTTTGGATTTTGTTCTTTCTCGTGATCAGTAATCTGTTGTTTTTCCCAGATTCTGCGGATTACCTTCCCTTTCTTTGACATCGAGAACAGCGCCACCTGCAACTTCGATTTCCTGCAGGTCCACGATGGAGAGAGCGCCTCGGCTTACATGATCGGGAAATACTGCGGCACTGCCGCCCCAGCCGAACTCTTCAGCTCCCACAATTCTCTGTACTTCTGGTTCCGCTCTGACCATTCAATCAGTGGGCGTGGCTTCACAGTGGCCTGGCAATCTCAGGCACCAGGTAAACCAAGAATGCCCTTTAATTAAGGTCACATTAGTCAAATGTCTCAGGCCAAAAAGATCCAATAGTTTATTGTGCGAAATCTGCATTGGGAAGTCTTTCACCCTCACCTGAAAATTTCTAATTCTTATTAGATTTTGCATGCAAAAATGTGTCAAACAGCAACAAATGTGTGTGATATAAGGAACTATCTTATTTCAATAACCAGTGTGTGGTGGGGAGTTGACCAACACATACGGCGACATCAAGTCACCCGGGTACCCAGGGAACTATCCACCTAACCGGGACTGCTATTGGACGGTGAACGTGAATCCTGGTCTGCTCATCACATTCGCTTTTGGCACCCTCAGTCTGGAGCACCACGATAACTGTAACTTTGACTACCTGGAGGTAAAGCTTGTCACATCTCGGATTCATTTTAAAGGGGTTTTCTGTGCTTATGTGTTAAGATGCTTGATTTATTTTGTAGATTAGAGACGGACTGCTCCCAGAAGACTCGGTTCTGGGAAAATACTGCAGTACAGCATCGCCAGCACCTCTACAGACGACGGGACCATCAGCTTGGATCCACTTTCACTCTGATTTCAGCATCAGCGATCGGGGTTTTCACATTACATACACTACTTCACCATGTAAGTAGAGCCCATGCTGTCAAAACACACAGAAAGAGGGGGTTATGGGACATTTTAGGGGTTATAATAGACCCATACATTACTGTTCGAAAGTTTGGAATGAATTTTATAATTTTATTTTACATTAATTGGCAAATTTATGTTTCTGAAAGGAAGTTTTTTGCTGCATTTATTTGATCAAAAATGCAGTAAAAACCGTTATATCATGCAGTATTATTATACTTAAAAAAAAAAAAAAAAAAATTACAGTTTATTCTTGAGGCGGTGAAGTTACTACTTAGTCTTCAGTGTCACATGATCCTTCAGAAATCATACTAATATGCTGATTTGCTGCTCAAGGCTTTTTATTATTGTTATTAAAGAATTTTCTATTAAAGAACAACATTAGTTTGAACTAGAAATCTTTTAGAAATACTTTACAGTCACTTTTGTGAACAGCTTCCTAAACACAGTTGAATGTTCCGGCACTATTGTCTTGTTTGCAGTCATAATGCATTAGCAGTAATTCCAGAAACTAAATTATGGATCATTTTAACAGATCCATCAGTGGAATACTGTCCTTTCAAATGCTCATAAAAAAGTTTATTGGAGTTATTAAAAGGGTTGTAAACTCAGAGAGGAACATGATGCTTGGATCAACACTTGATCCAGTTGACTTGTAAAATTGAGATGAAATGCTTGAGTGTAATTCAATTTATTCTGTGCCATCAGCTGACCCGGGCTGTGGAGGCGTCTTTACAGACACAGAAGGCATCATCATCTCTCCGAACTGGCCTAATAACTATGCTCACAACAGGCAGTGTATTTATATAATCAGAATGCCACGTAGTGAAAAAGCGGCTCTTAACTTCACCCACATGGACCTGGAGACTCATAGTGGCTGTCTCTTTGATTTTGTTGAGGTATGATTTGTGTAATTAATGTTGATGAGAGGAGAAGTAAATAGCATTTTTGATCTTTAAACATCGCCATTTCAGTGGCATTACCAAGTCAAATCTCTTTTAGGTTCGAGACGGGACTGGTGAGACCGACCCACTCATTGGGAAGTACTGTGGCACCACCCTGCCAGCACCAATCTTGTCCACCGCTAATGGACTCTGGATTCGTTTTAAGTCTGACAGCTCTGTGTCCCGTGCTGGCTTCAGGGCCATGTACGAACTTGGTGAGACACTGAAACCTTCTTTTTATGTAAAATCAGGAAAAACAAGGCCAGAAACATACTTTGCACATTACAAGCATTTGGTCTTATTTTGATGTGGTCCCTTTGCATTAACAAGGAAGTAGCGACAGATCTTCCATATTGGGGTGTTATAGTATGTTTTTAGTAATTTTTTGTTGTTGTTATTTTTGTGCATCAAGTTAAACTAAAAATAAGGTTTTCTATATTTATTTTATTTCAGTTAACATTAATTTTATTTCCAGTAAAAAAAAAAAAACTTTAATTTTTCAGTATAATTTTAGTTATAATCCTATTAACTATAATAACCCTTATGTGTGCATACACTGTACTATGAATTTTGTTATGCAATGATGTGCAGACTGCAGAGGATGTCTTGGGCCTAAATGCATTGTCTTAAACACATGAGATTGTTGATAATATTAATTATATTGCATAACTATATTTATTTTTTTCTGAATATGTATGATTTTATTTGGTAGAACAATGTATGCTGCAAAGAAAACCGACCATTCACAAAAAAACATTGTGGGAAAAAGCAAGGTCTAGAGATGCAGTTTTTAAAACTTTTGACTTGCTGTGGTTTTAGAACAGTGGAAACAACATGAGACATGAGTGCAATGATACATTTACATTATGTTTACATAAAAGCAAAACAATGGCAATGCAGCACTGTGGAAAACAAAACCACATTCTGCGTGAACGGCCCCTAACATTTTACCTTACTTTCTGTGTCCTGTCGTAAGATTAAACACAATATTGGAATTTAACTGTTCTAACTGTTCTCTAGCTTGTGGAGGAACCCTCTCTGGAAGCGGTCAGATTCGCACTCCCATGCACCCTGACCCCTATCCCCACAACAAAGTGTGCGAGTGGGTCATTAACCAACCTGAAGGCTATGTGGTCACTCTCAACTTCCTCACCTTTGACGTTGAGGGAAGCAGCACATGCGTCTTCGATTATGTTGAGGTACAACATTAGCATCACGCTAATCCTATTCAGACAGCATACAGATTACACTTTACATTTCTTCTGAAACGGCACTCTTTACTCAGGTGAGAGATGGTCCCAGCATAGACTCCCCTCTGATTGGTCGATACTGTGGAATTAACATGCCTCCCATGCTGGAGTCCACCCAGAAGTCCATGTTCATCCGCTTCAAAACAGATTCATCTGTCTCCAACCATGGTTTCACTGCTGAGTTTGCGTCTGCAGAGCAAGGTGGACTTTTGTTTTGTTGTTTTCAAATGTGCAGAAGCTTGTTCAAATATATTTGATATACTGCCTAGTGAGCTGCCTACCAAACAGACCAAACAGGCACATTCTCAACGTGAAAGTAAAAAATATTCTTTTCAATTTGCAGTAAATAACAATGTAATAACATGAACTAAATTACACTAAACATTTGTAACAAACATAAAATATAATTAACAAAATATAATTAATAATTCATAGTTGGTTTCTCCAAAAAACATACATTTCACAGTATTGCACAGTAAAATTACAAATAATAGGATTTTAAAAAAATTCACTGTATATGGCAATGTAACTTACAGTTGACCAATTAACAGGTTTTATTGTAGTCTTTATTTATATAAAAAAAAAAAAAATATATATATATATATATATATATATATACATACATACATACATATATATATATATATATATATATATATATATATATATATATATATATATACATATACATACATACATGCACATATATATATATATATATATATATATATATATATATATATATATATATTAGTGCTGTCAAACGATAAATCACGATTAATTGCATTGCATATGTGTGTTCTGTGTGTGTGTGTGTTTATATATATATATATATATATATATATATATATATATATATATATATATATATATATTATGTGTATATAAATACACACATACAGTATTTTCTTTTAAATATTTACATGTAATAAATTAAAAATATGTTTATATATAATAATAATATTTATATTTATAAAAATATAAAAATATATAAACAACATATTTTCCTCAAATATATACATTTATGTGTGTATACAGTATTTATATAGACATAATAAATATACACAGTATACACACAAATACTATGCAAACAACAACTGCAGCACATACTCCGTCTCCATTGATTCAAGCATTTTCAAAGGATTTCAACACTTGTGTTCATTTTTGCAGGTTGTGGAGAGACTCTTACAGAACCAACAGGTTCATTCACCAGCCCAGGACATCCCACTGACTACCCTCATGGAGCCAATTGTACCTGGTATATCGCCGTTCAACCTGGCAACCTCATCCGTCTGTCGTTCACAACCTTCAACCTGGAGTACCACACCAACTGCGGATACGACTATGTGGATGTCTACGATAATGGCACAGCCCTGACTGGCACTCTTATGGGCAGGTAAACCAAGACATTTGACCATTTTGGCCACAGTCATCCCTTAATTGAAGATTTGGAAATGGATATAGTGGAAAATGTTGGTTATTTTGTGCTCAGGTTCTGTGGGCGCGCCGTTCCTCCATCTCTAACCAGCACTGATAGTCTGATGACCGTCCTGCTGGTCTCTGACTCCAGTCTGTCTGCGGAAGGCTTTTCTGCTGAATATGTCTCCATCAATGCGAGCACAGGTATAATTTTATTGCAGTAATTGGATATGCAAATCCAGTTTGAAAAGCCATGAAAGTACATGCCTCATAGTGAAGCTTGAGTTTTAAAATACTTTTTCAGGTCTAGTCAAGTGAGCGTTATTGTCATTCCATTGTATGTAGAGATAGATATACAAAGGAACAAAATGTTGTGTCATATCTCCTGTTTTGTCTATGCAGATTGCAGTAAGGTGTTTAGGACACCCACCGGGGAGTTCAGCTCACCCAACTATCCTGACAATTACCCCAGCAATCGGGAGTGTGTGTATAAAATCATAGTGGAAGTCAACATGCAGATCATGCTGAATGTCACAGATTTTTTTCTGGAGGGGTTCAGTTCCTGTGGTTTTGACTATTTAGAGATCAGGTGAGGAACTTTTCCAGCATCTTGGGTCAGTGATTTAGTCACGTTTTGGTTTTCAAACACTTTTCCCTTCTTCTACAGAGATGGAGGCTACGAAACATCCCCCCTGATTGGTAAATATTGCGGAACAAGTGGTCCACCAATCATAGTGTCACATAGCAACAGACTGTGGCTGAAGTTCAGATCTGACCACTCACTCACCTACAGGGGATTCAGAGCCCACTGGGATGGCACACAGACAGGTATGCATGGAGTATTGAATCAGATGAATACATTTTGAACAATGTTTATGGGACGTCCCTTGCAAACCAGCAAATATATACTTTAAATATAAATATATACTATATTACACCATCTCAGACTTACCATGTGTCTCTATTATAGGTTGCGGTGGGACATTGACAACAAGTGTGGGAGGTTTCACCTCTCCCAACTACCCCCTGCCATATCACGCCAACGCCGAATGCTACTGGCACATAAAAACCAGTGCAGGAAGCAAAGTCGAGCTCAGCTTTGGAGACTTTCACCTGGAGAACAGCATCAACTGTTACTACGACTACTTGGCGGTCAGAGAGCATCGAATTTTAGTTTTCGCTATTGAAAGGTACTGAGTTGGAATCTTTTCCTGATGTGTATATGTTTTACCAGGTGTATGATGGTGACAGCACCAGTTCTCCTGAGGTGGCCAAACTGTGTGGAAATCAGATTCCTCCACCCATCAGCTCCTCCCGAGAGAACATGTACGTGAAACTACGTACAGACAGCATCATCCACACAGGCGGATTTCTGGCTAACTACCAAACCAGTGAGTGAGCAAACCAGAAAACCATGAAAAAGATGGATACATTTAGTGCGTTCAAAAGATGAATTGTGATTAATCCCCTCCCCCCAAAAAAGAGTTGTTCTTTACATTAAATATGTGTGTGTACTGTTCATATATATATATGTGTGTTATGTTTGTATATAATATTAAATAAATTATATGAATATATATATGTATACATGTAAATATATGCAAATATTTTCAAAATATATACTCTATGTATTTGTATTTATATTTACATAATACATATACACACAGTACACACACACACACACACACACACACACACACACATATATATATACTTTTACATTTGTTTTCACTTTTCATCAGATGGAAATACTACAGAATTTTTTGTACATTCCTACTATGGAATATATTCATACACTGCAATTTTTTTTTAATCAATGTACATTTACTTGAGAAGCAAAATGGCTTTTTTTAATTCAAATTTTATTTTATACTTAAAAACAAGATACATTTCTAACGAGGAAGAAAACATAATGAAGAAAAAACTTTTAGTTTTTCATCGTCAGAATCTTTTTCAAGTAAAAACTCACTTAAATTTGATACTTTTTTTTTCAAGATTTTAAATAAATAAAGGAATAGTTCACCCAAAAAATTTCGTTCCAAAGCTGTATACATTTAATTTTTATGTTAAACAAACACAAAAAAAAAAGTTTTGAAGAACCAAACATTTATTGGTCTCCATTGACTTCCACAGTAGGGAAAGAAATACTATGGAAGTCAATGCTGATTAACAGCATTCTTTAAAATATTTTCTTTTGTGTTCAACATAAGAAAGAAACTTACGACAACATTTATATTTTTGGGTGAACTATCCCTTTAATGATCTTAAAGTCAATTTTATATCTTGATTCATGAAAGTTATTTTAAAAATTTGAAACTTATAAGAAATATATTTGTACTGAAAAACAAGACAAAACAATACTGAGTGAGACAACCACATTTACAGTGTATTCAATGATATTTCAATGGTTCTTAAAAAAAAAAAGAATACCATAGTATTACCATGGTGTATTCCCAAAAACATGGGAATAACATGGTACTTTTTTAAAGTGAATAATAAACATTACTATTGTTTTAAATCGTATGTATTTGTATTTGTATTTGGCAGTTGAGTTCACCCAGAGGTCACAGACTTGTTTTGGCTCTCTGCTTTTTAGTCTTGTTTTAAATTATGTTTGTGGAGGTGAAATGTCACAGTTTATTGCTCAGTGCAGCACTATTGCTCTTCTTTTGTGCATTCTCTCAGTCTTTTGCCTTTTCTTTGGCTGTCAGTGATCACATGCCAGTGTGTTTCCCAGACTCTAAACTTTACTGCAGGGTCAAATCCAGCTTAAGCCGTTATGACAAGATGCCGCCAGTTTGAATGTATTCCTGCCTTAAAACTGGTGTAAATATTCCCTAAAAGTTCTTACATGACATTTTCTCCTGTAGTTTGCCAGGGTGTGCTGATCGCCAACCGGAGCCGGGGAAAGATAGAGAGCTTGAACTTCCCCAATGACTACCCATCTCGTGCCAACTGCAGCTGGACCATCCAAGCCTCCATGGGCAACACCATCAACTACACTTTTATAACCTTTGAGGTGGAGGATCACGTTGGATGTGCCTATGACTATGTGAAGGTCAGCGCATGTTTTGTCAAGCCTCATTTTAAAACATTCCCAATTTTGCTGCTGAAAGTCAACATGAAATGAAAATGGACCCTACTGTATCTTCTTACTTAATAGACTTTCTGGTCACATTTTGCATGTCTCTGAAGTGTCTTTCCTTTAATGGTTGAGATCACAAAGGTCACACTGGATGTTAATATTACCTAAAAGCCAATTAGCCATTTAGGCATCCTTTTAGGCTACTAACTGCCTGAAATCTTGAAAAGGTTAGAGAAATAACAATAGATGTGAATAAGAAAAAGGATGCATTGAGATGCTCTTGATGATGAACTTGACCTTTAACTTTCAGTTCGGTATGGAACACCCACTATTCATGAGCCAATCAGTTCCTGATGGATGGACTCAAGCCCTGCCCCGTGTCTCATTGAATATGTTGTTTTGCTCTGAAATATGTCACGTTTAGAAGTTGAAATGGGTTGTGAATGCTGTTTTTTCTGACTCGAGGACCATCTACATGTCTTTTTAAGCTTGTATTATCTTATTTCTCCGTGAAGGGCTCAAGTAGTCTAATTCATGCTGGACAGTTTGTCATTCAGTTACACTGCAGTGATTTACTGGCAGAGTCTTCGAAATGTACAATGGGTACTTTGAGTTCCTCTCCATTCACTCATCACCATGGCGATCCAAACAGTGATGACATCATTGGGGCCTCTTGTAGAGATGTCGAGTTTTTGCCTTTTCCCTCAGGCACTCTTGAGAAAGGCTATGCTCTGTTTTCATAAACCTCATGCCATAGATAGGCATTCATCAGCTGGGTAAATACATAGAGAGTTGTGTTGGATATTTTGGACTCCGATGACCTTTTCCTTAAGGAATGTCAGATTTTGTGCACAAGCCAACAATATTACAGCACACTTTTGTTCCTAAGGCTGTAGAACAGATGGTCTGAATTATTGATGTGATGTCATTTGTTGTATTTCCTGTGAAAAGTCACTTATTCTTGAGACATAAAGCAGGAGAAACAATGTTTCACACTTTAATCTGACTTAAGTTTTCAAATTCACTAAGTTTTCACCTTTTGTTTTATTTTCTTGCTATTTTGTTTAGGTTATGACATTACACAATCGGTCACTGTACTCAGCAATATGTAAATTGTTTTGATATGGTTCGATAACTGTGTACATTTTCTCAACAAAATGTACCATTTTACCTATTACTAATTGCCATGTACCAATTACCATTTTTGCGTCACAATCAATGTCAGAAATACTGTATAGTATAATTGTCTGGATTTTTTCTTCAGAATTGGAAGATAAACTCAAAATTTTGAGAAAAAAGTCAGATTTGCAGGATATAAACTTGTATTTCGCCATAATGAGAAATAAAGTCAGAATTGCGAGATATATACTCGCAATTGCGAAAAAAAAAAAAAAAATCTTGAATTGTGAGATACAGTAAAAAAGTCACAATTACCTTTTTTATTTATTCCATGTTGAAAGCAGGCTTCAATAATATAGTGTTTACTGGTTTTTATTTCAGCTTTAGTTATTTAGTGGTTAATGTTAAACTAAATTAAAATGTTCCCATGGCAATTAGCTAAAATAAAGTCATGGCAGATCTATTTTAGTAAATAACATGTCAGAACTATCTTTTACTGGAACGACTAGAAAGTATTGTAGAAATAATCTCACTTTCTGTTCCCGTTTAGCTCTATGATGGTCCAAACGATCAGGCTACTCTGATTGGTACATTCTGTGGGAACACGCCTCCTCCTGCCGGCACCACCACCGGTACCAGCCTCCACATTGTGTTCCGCTCCGACATGTCCATCTCATACAGAGGCTTTCAGATGGACTGGTACCAGAATGGTAAGAACCAATGCACGGCTGATCATATGCTTTTCATAAATAAAGCACAAAAATAGTGCTTAAACTGCTTGGGACTTCATGGAAAGATGGGTATTCATGGAAAGTACCACATTCATGGTGTGAAACGTGTATGACAGTGAAAAGGCAGATGAGCTACTCGCAACAGAAGGAAATACATATAAAGAGTCACTGCTGGGCACTGCACATCTTTCCAGAAGTCAGTGACCTGTAGTCTCTTGAGTGATGATGTCACTAAATCTCTAAGACAAATAGAAGTCCTAATGGGCAACGCAGTGACATCACTTAGAAAAGCTTCATTTTGATTGGCCAGCAGGGAAAGAGCTGATTACCAGTGATGAATGAATCTAGCAAAGAATGAAAGGGCAGATTAAATGTAAGAACTGCTGTTGCTGTAGAATTTGGGGATTGTAGTGGATTTTCTGCACATGTATTAGCTTATTTCCAGCAAAAATCTGTTCCAGAATGACTGTGTGGAAAACGAGGCTCCTCTAGAGAGAACAAACCAAGAAAGCTCTGTCCTTGCTCTCTTGTCTTGGGAGACACACATGTTTAACTTTTGCTATGTCACACCCAATACCTATATTTAATTTAATCCATCTCCTACCTGTATATCAAAGAAGATATACCAAGACATGAAAGTGTCACAAAGTCAGCCATCTATTAGTGCGATAACCCACACTTTCATGTGTATGTTTCTCTGTCCTTGTGCTTGTGAGACATCGAGTAACATTGCTGAAGGGTGTGGACTGTTATTTTTGCACAGAGAGCAGGATCACAGAAGAGAGAGAGAGAGAGAGAGAGAGAGAGAGAGACATACGCTCTGAACCTTTAATTATTCATGGAACCTCTGTCTGTGATGATGTCATTTTTTGGAAGGAAATGGTCTTGGTTTCCATGGACACAATGTGTAGAGAATGAACACTAATGTTATTATGTAACATGAACGGCACTGTTTTGCAGCTGTAAAAACCTTGCTGAAGGAGAGAAAAAAATGATAAACAAAGACTAAAAACAATCTGAAAAGACACAGGGATAGAAGAGATCGAAATATCCCTATAATAAGAGAAAGTTAAAACATGAAACTGTGGGATAAAAAAAATGCAGGTGCTGTAGAAATTCTTCAAATCAATAAAGTATTTCAAGCCAGTTGATCCATTTTGGAAATGAAAAAAGTAGCTCCACCCTTCCTTTGTCCTCTCACAGACATGTGGACGCTGTTGAGATTGATGTTATTGATTAAGAGAGTGGGGGTGGAGAGGATGAATCCGATCTGACCATGAATATCACATTACACTGACCGCATTTTAGTTTTGTTGCTACTGCCTTTCTTGCGGTGAGGGTCAATATGGCTTTATATTTCCTCTGATAAGCTTGACATGAAGCATTTTTTCCTGTCTGTACACTGTAATGCAACACTCCAGCATCCCTGACCACATTTACACACACACTTTACAGGAATTTACATTAAACAAGTTACAAAATATTATGTAGTGATACTGTATAAGATGATAATTCCATGGTGCTTTGCTTAGTGCCATGATACATGTCAAAAAAGTGATTTTTGGTCCCCTTCAAAAGACTGTTACATTTGAATCAGAATTTCTGTTTTGAACTTTCATGTGGATCCCTGATTAAAAACTGGAAGAAAAAGCCAAAGTACCTGACTGTTACTCCCTGCAGGTTGTGGTGGGGAACTCTCCGGGCCCATTGGTGCTTTCACCAGCCCTGGCTATCCAAACAAATACCCAGCAAACCGTGAGTGCATCTGGCACATCCAAACAAGCCCTGGAAGTAGCATTTCCATCACCATCCTTGAGTTCGATGTGGAATATCATCCTGACTGCAACTACGACAAGCTGGAGGTATGAAGATATATAAAAATAAAAACAGTAAGCAAAATATATGTATGCATTTAATACACACTATTACATTTGCAACCTGAGCCTACTTTTGAGGTTGAAGTCGTGGCCTAGTGGTTCGAGAGTATGACTCCTAACACTAGGGTTGTGGGTTCGAATTTCGGGCCGGCAATACCACGACTGAGGTGCCCTTGAGCAAGGCACCGAACCCCCAACTGCTCCCCGGGCGCCGCAGCATAAATGGCTGCCCACTGCTCCGGGTGTGTGTTCACGGTGTGTGTGTGTGTGTGTTCACTGCTGTGTGTGTGCACTTTGGATGGGTTAAATGCAGAGCACAAATTCTGAGTATGGGTCACCATACTTGGCTGTATGTCACTTCACTCACTCACTTCATGAGATAATGTATCCCACAATGCAGTACACTCAACTACCCTCAGTTCCCAGTGTTTTGAAAAATAATAGTATACAGTGCATTCTGCCCAGTTAGAAATGTGCAAGTATTCTGAATTATTTAATAATAAGTGTTAGGTGATATTCTGTCATAATGATGGCTCACTTGTCCATCTTTATGAGATCAAAATTCAAGTGTGTGTTTATATGGCTGTGCCCCGTTGGCATCTGCTGGGCTCTGTGGGTGTATGTTTTGTAGTGTAGACCTGTGGAATGCTGACCTCCACTCTAGCACTGAATGGAGCCAACAGGGCAGAAATTAACAGGAAATCAGAGCTTAGTGAGAGGGTTTAGAGACTAACATGCACACAAACACACACTTCTGTGCCACACAGATGCCAGACCAAAACCAGATATTGTTTTAATTTTAGAGGCCTGTGGTTTACAGAGCTCGGTAGTATCTGATTACATGTAATGTGGATTACATAATTAGATTCCAAAAATTAGTAGCTTCAGTACTTGTAATAAGATTAGATTACATTTTTAAAATACTTGTTACCAGACCACAGTTACTTTTTAATGATTCTATTGATTACAGTATGGTAGAATATTATCATAATAAACCGGTAAAATGATAAACGATTAAGGTTAAAAGTAACCTAAAAGTACTCTGATTATATTACCTAAAATATATAATGTAATGGATTAAGTTACTACATACAATTTTTGTCATGTAATTTGGAATCAGTAACGGACTGGAATTTGTAAGTAATCTACCCAGCTCTGATGGTTTATTACATGCCATTCTTGCTTTCTCATCACTTCCTGTACAGTAAATAAGACAACTTTATTTAAACACACAAGAGACAAACTAAAAGAAAGCATTATTCACCCTAAAGAGATGTAACACAAGCAAACTTTTTTTTGCAAATTATATCATAATGTAAAACAGTATGTATTAAAAATGTATGTTTCTGTTCAAATTTAATATTGTTACACTTTCTGGTAGTCAGACTTGGTGGAAAATGTTAATTACTAATATAAAAACATTTATCTTTGTGAATAGCTGGATAAAAGTCATATCATCAACAGTCAAGCTAGGTTTAAGAAAAGCTCTAGTATAATTTTGAAGCCACTTGGTTTGATTCTTGATTTATTATTTTTTATTATTATTCTTTTATATGTAATAGTGACTTTCATGCATTTTGAAATTATCCTGTTCTTCAAAAATGATAGTCTGTAAATATTGCCTCACCTTTGACCTTTATCCAGGTGTATGGAGGCCCTGACCTCTCCTCTCCACGATTGGCCCAGCTCTGCACCACACGCCCTCCCAGTAACCCTCTGCAGGTGGCCAGCACGGGTAACACTGTCACCGTTCGATTCACATCTGATGCCGTCGTGAGTGGCAGAGGCTTCAACGCAACCTGGGTAGAAGTTCCTGGAGGTTAGTCAGCTGTCAGTTATGAAAATTCATCACTATGCCACTATATATGCCATTAATTTGGAGACTTTGCTGAAATCTTCCCTTTTTAAAAATTCAGGATGTGGAGGGATTGTCACCGCCCCCAATGGAGAGATCCACTCTCCGCAGTATCCCAGCAACTATCCTGACAATGTGGACTGTTCCTGGGTCATCACTGTGGACGTAGGCCATCGAGTCTTCTTCAACTTCACTGATCTGGATCTCGAAAGTCACACCTCGTGCATTTTTGATTACGTGGCTGTGAGTAGCTGTCCTTTCTGTGTGCAATTAATGAAGTTAAAGCTCATGATGGCAACAATTCTGGCAAACTTGTACTCTCTAGATCCATGATGGTCACCATGAGTCTTCTCCACTCCTGGGTAAATTTTGTGGAGCCTCCAGGCCTTCTCCCATTACGTCTACAAGGAACGTCATCTATGTTCGCTTCAGGTCAGATCACAGTCAGAACCGAAAAGGCTTTAGTGCCCAGTTCTCAGAAGGTGAGTGCAGTCTTTGTTTTTTGAATTCGTCATGGTTTGTTTCATTGTTACCTCAATGCTTACTCATTGATTTCCAGCATGTGGATCCACTATAGCAGCTGATGATGTGGGTGGGGAGATTGCTTCTCCTCGTTATCCATATTCTTACCCACCCAATCAGAACTGTAGCTGGATCATACAGGCACAGGAGCCATGTAAGTCCCCTGGTCATACTTGGCATCCATAATCTCAAAGTCAAAACCAAGGCTTTTTGAACTTCAAACTACTTGTGTTATTCTCTGATGTCTACTGTCTTTTATTTGTTTCAGTCAATCATGTGACTTTGTCCTTCACTGACTTTGAGGTTGAGATGGTGAATAGTAACTGCTCTCATGATCGTGTGGAGGTCCTGGATGGAGACAATTACCAAGCCCCATCTGTTGGTAAAGATAAAATCTGTTCCTTGTTGAAATGTCAAAGACATACTGTACTCTGATCGCAATTGGATATCACTCATATATGTGTGTATACATCAGACATTAGTTCTAGGTTATGGCACTTTATCACATTTTGTTTGGTTTTTCAGAAAATACTGATGTACTTATGGTTAGTAATAACTAGTGACCTTTTTTGTTCAGGTCGTTACTGTGGGAATGAGTTGCCACACCCAGTCACTTCATTCAGCAATGCCCTGGTGGTAAACTTCATCTCAGATGGTTCAGTAGGGAGGAAAGGTTTTAGGGCAACCTACACGGCCTCAACTTCAGGTTTGATTTGACTGTTTATTTCTAAATACATATGAATTTTCAACCCATTTTAGGTTGCAGTATCACACAATTTAGTTACATGTTTTTCCAGGCTGTGGGGGACATCTGTATATGGAGTCGGGTGCTTTTAACAGTCCGAACTATCCTGATGTATACCCACCTAATGTGGAGTGTGTATGGACCATCACCAGTTCCCCTGGGAACCGTCTACAACTGTCCTTCATGTAAGCAAATCAGGATGTTACATCAATCTAACAAATGTAGTAGTCTCATCAAAATCAACAATGCTGTATTTTTTTTGTGATGCAGAATGTTTCAGTTACAACAAAGTTCAGACTGCAGTACTGACTACCTAGAGGTTCGCGAAGGACACTCCACTGGTTCTTTGGTTGGTCGTTTCTGTGGTGATTCCCTTCCTTCCAACTATACCTCTATAATGGGTCACATTCTTTGGATTAAGTTTGTCTCTGACTCCTCAGTCAGCGGAGCTGGATTTAGAGCAGTTTTCACCCACCGTAAGTCAGAGCGTTGGATTACCGGTTTCTTTTTTATGTGAATCCTACTGAAAATACCAACTAAGACTAGCCTGTATTTCCATTCTAGTCCTGAGTGGTTATGTTGGTTAATGCTTGTTACCTGGGAAGAGTAATTCTGTTCACCAAAAACCTTGGCTTTGGTTGCACAAGGAAGTCTTGCTAGTTAAAATCTCCTGAAGTTAGAAAATCTTACATGGGAATATCTTTACTCTTTTCTCGATCTACAGTTTATGGAAATGAGATCACGGGCAGTTCGGGACAGATAGCCTCCCCGCTTTACCCACGCACCTACCCAAACAATGCAGACTACCGCTGGACCGTCACAGTGGACTCAGATTCCCACATCCAGATTCAATTCCTGGACATTGACATTGAGGACCTATTCAGTTGTTATTATGACAAGCTCAAGGTCTTTTCTCTTGTTTAAAATGCCATAATTGTTTAACAGAAAATAAGTGTATGCGGGCATATGAAATAGATGAGATTTGAAGATCAATGCTTTCCTTCCCTAGATATTTGATGGTCCCAGCACCAGTGCTTTACTTCTGGGTGAGTTCTGTGGCCTGACTCTGCCCAACCAAGTAAGAAGTTCAGGCAGCACTATAACGCTTGAGTTTAAATCTGACACTGTGATTGGAGGGAAAGGCTTCCTGGTTGAGTGGACTGCTGTTCAGGGCTCCGGTCCTTTGCCAACTATACAGCCAGGTTAGTTCCCTAATAAATCTGCCTCTCATACCTAGCTCAAAATCGAAAAGCATTTCACAATTGCTTGCTATTTTTTGGTCTTTTTTCAGGAGCATGTGGAGGAACATTGATGACTGGAGACAATCCCCAGTTCTTATTCTCACCTGGTTGGCCCGAGCTGTATCAGCATAACCTTGACTGTTCATGGGTTATCCGGTCTCCAAATTCTATTGTTGAGTTTAATCTGCTTTCTCTGGACATGGAAGATGAGGTTTCGTGTCTCCATGACAGTCTGTCCATCAGAGATGGTAGGTTTTGTCATATGAAATTACTTAAACATAAATTCCAACTCAAAACTGACTTTCATGACTTAATATAAGATATGTTTTTTTTTTTTTTTTTTTTTTTTTAAGGTGACACCAACTTGTCTCCACTGATTACAAAGGTTTGTGGGAGGGAGCTGCCTGGCTCTCTGCACTCTACTGGTGATGCCATGTTCCTTCGATTCACCTCTGATGGCAGCATTAACGGCAGGGGCTTTAATGCCACCTTTTCCAGAGGTGAACAACAAGTCCATGAGACAAATTCTTGTCATGATGATGCTGTGAACTAAGTTTGAGCTATTTCTTTTTTGTCTTCTCCATCAGGTTGTGGTGGTTTCCTCCATACAGACAGAGGGGTCCTAAGTTCTCCTCAATATCCACAGAACTACAAGCCCAACATGAATTGCAACTGGCAAGTAATGGTCACCCCAGGGTTTAGAGTCTCCGTAACCTTCCAAAGTCCTTTCCAAATACAGGGTTATGGTGATCACTGCAGCTCAGGTGACTACTTGGAGGTGAGTGACTATAAAAAAAAGTTGCTCCAAAACAGAGCTTGTACATCATGCAATTTGTCTTTAGCAAATGAAGGACAAGACTACCATAGTTTGATTGTGTTGTATTAGTTACGGAACGGACCTGACGGCAACTCACCGACTCTATCAGGACGTCTCTGTGGATCAAGTGCTCCATCCACATTTCAAACCACAGACAATGGCCTCTATGCCCACTTTGTCTCTGATGCCTCTAATGAGGCGAGTGGCTTCAAATTGGTATTTGAGGCCCACAGTTCAGGTGAATACTTCTTCCTAATATTCCACAAATTTGTGATTAATTTGATCATAAAGGGTTATTCCTGAAATAATAAGAGTAAATCTCTGTGCTTGTCTCCAGCTTGTGGTGGTCTCATTGAGCTTAATGATGGAGATGCACCAGGATACATCACGTCTCCTAACTATCCATCAAACTACCCCCAAAATATTGACTGTGTATGGATAATCACTGTACCCAACGGAGAAGCTGTACAGCTTGACTTTGAGGATGATTTCTACATTGAGCCTCATACTGGGTATATTTTGAAGAATCAAATCGCTTATTTTTGGTACATGTAACCATTTGACCATTAAATGTAATCACAATCTTCTGTCTTAGGTGTATGTATGATTACATTGAGATCCGCGATGGTCCCACATCAGATGCTGGTTTGATTGGCAGACTTTGTGGCAACACCCGCCCATCCACACAGCATTCATCCGGCACCACCATGTATTTACGATTCAGAACTGATGGCAGCGTCACACATATTGGTTTCAAAGCCAAGTACTCCATTGGTAATCCATTTTGAATCCCCATGACGTTCCAGCAATCTATGGTTGATCTCAATGTTTTAAAGAGTGTTCTTTCCCTTCTTAGCTACATGTGGAGGTACCTACATTGGTCAGAGTGGTATCATCAGAAGCCCCGGTTATCCAAACTCAAATTATCCAGACAACTCTAATTGTGAATGGTACTTGGAAGGTCCCACTGGACACTATCTGACCTTCACCTACACTGCCCTTGACCTGCAGAGCTCCTCCAGTTGTAACAATGACTATGTGGAGATACGTGAATACAATGCTTCAGGTTTGGGTCCACCTTCCATAAAAGAGAGTTGAGAGTCTTTCTGAATGTTAAAGATAGTAAACTAACCTTTTCTTACTCGCCAGGTCGCCTGCTGGGGAAACACTGTGGAAACAGCCTTCCAGCCCCCTTGGACACTGGAGACAGTTTTGCTTACGTAAAGTTTGTCAGTGATGGCAGCGGGAATGCTGGAGGGTTTAGTTTATCGTTTGAAGCCAGCGTCGAAGGCAAGTGTCTTTAAATTCTTGCAGTGTTCAGTTAGGGTCATATAGTCCAGTGAAAAAAAGCTCATGACTAGTTATTTTGGATAATGCATTTGCTACATGATTACTTATATAGCTATGCTGTTGGTTATGAAGCAGTTAATTGGGTAACTGGTGATACGATGCTATTTTTGCTCTTACAGAATGTGGAGGAGATCTGAACGCACCATTTGGAACCATATCATCTCCCAACTACCCCAATCTTTACCCTCACAGCCGAGTATGCCGCTGGAGAATCACTGTTCCTCACGGTCGTAGGGTCACTCTTACGATCAATGACCTGAGGCTGGAGGAGCATGGTACCTGTATGTTTGACTATGTGGAGGTAAGGTCATCTGTATGATTCAGAGAGATAGAGAGTAGAGAGTTTTAGAGCATTTATACTATGTATTGCTTTCTCTGGAAATTGTTCAATTCAGTGCTTTATCATTGGTTTACTGTTTTGACTCTTGGGTTGGTAGGTCATCAATGGTCTGACACCAAGCGCCCCACATTTGGGTCGGTTATGTGGGACAGTCCCTACTGGTACCCAGTTGAAATCTTCTGGGAATACTATGCTTGTAATTTTCAGCACTGATTCATCTGTGTCTAACGGTGGATTCACGGCAGATTACTCTTCAGAAGAGGCAGCAGGTGAGATAAAAGACCTCTGACTTTAGTATATACTTTTTTGCTTATTTTTAACTCCTGATTTGATTGGGGAATCTTTGTCCTTTCGGTAGTGTGTGGTGGAATACTCAGTCAACCTGGAAACTTCACCTCACCTGACTTTGGCAATGGAAACTACAGCAACAACCTGAACTGTGAATGGCTGATCCAGAACCCACATCATATGAATTCTTCCATTGTAGTTATAATAGATGAGCTCCATCTAGAACATCACCAAACATGCGAGTGGGACTACTTGGAATTCAGACTGGGTAAGAGTTTCCAAAAGCAGAAAGAGAGACATAACTCTATTTACACCATCCGATGTACCATTTACTTTAAAGCTGTTAGTGATAAGAAAACAATAATGGCATGTTTTATCTGTTCCTCGTATTCAGGAGGTATGAATGGAGAGCTTTTGGCTCGTTTATGTGGTCAGTCCCCTCCTATGGTCCCCATAGTAGTGTCCACCCCTGAACTCTGGGTTCACTTCCTGTCCGATGAGGCTGTGGGTGATCTGGGCTTCAAAGCCACGTATTACTTTTCAGGTACCATCGTTCAATTGGTTACACTTAAACAGATGGATCTCTGATCTTTAAAATTCTTCATGAGCTCAACTGACCATGATTTTCCACAGAATGTGGGGGGTCACAAAGTGGAGAGGGAGGTGCCATCTCTAGCCCTGGATATCCCAATAACTACCCCAGCCCCAGCCGCTGTGCTTGGTTTCTCGAAGCTCCGGTGGGCCACACTATCATTGTAAGTCAAGACTGGTTCTTGGGTCAACTGTTTTTTTTACTGTTTTCTTTCAACCCTAGCTATGAAGTCCATCATTAACGTCACTTAATTTCCATATATTCTAGCTCACTTTTACATACTTTGAAGTGGAGGAACACAGCCAGTGCACCTGGGATTCAGTGACAATCTTCAATGGAGCTTCACCAGGATCCCCAGTTATTGGTCAATACTGTGGCCACAACTCTCCCGGAACTATCCAATCAGGCTCCAACAGATTAGTTGTGTTGTTCCTTGCTGATCATACAGTGTCCAGAGGAGGATTTACTGCCACCTGGTCAACGGACTCGTCAGGTATAAAAAACAAACAAACAAACAAAAAAGGCGTATTACATGTTAAATTACCCCCCCCCCCCTCAAATTTCTTTCTCTTCTTCAGGCTGTGGAGGAATTATCCATGCTGATACAGGCACCATCAAATCTCCCAATTATCCTCAGAATTTCCCAGCCAATACTGAATGTTCCTGGACTATCATCGCCCATGATGGAAACCATCTAGAGATGGGCTTTGCCAGTGACTTCCAGATCCCAGACTCAAGTGGACAGTGTCAAAACAGTTACATCAAGGTAAACAATGTCAATGTCAATGTCAATTTTATTTATATAGCACCATTTCCACAACACATGGTTGACCAAAGTGCTTTTCATATAACACACACCACATTTGCACAATAAAGATAAAAGTAAAAGTTAAAAATTAAATTTAAAGTTAAAAAGTACCACAACCATTTAAAATAATTTATAAGAAATAAAAAACTATAAATAAAATAATGGTAAAACACAGTGCTTCAGCCAGAAATGAAAGCTTTGTCAAACAGATAGGTTTTTAATCTTGACTTAAAAATGAACACAGAGGGAGCTAATCGAATAGAAGAGGGCAACTCATTCCAAAGTCTTGGGGCGATAGATGAAAACGCACGATCGCCCCTGGACTTCAGCCTTGTCTTTGGTGTAAACAATAGTCTCTGGTTTGATGACCGGAGAGATCTTGTTTCACTGCGTTCAATTAAAAGTTCAGATATATACGAAGGGGCCATACCATGTAGTGACTTAAACACGATTAACAAAATTTTAAAATCAACTCTATAGCGTACAGGCAACCAGTGTAAAGACTGTAAAACTGGAGTGATATGATCCCGCTTACGAGCCCTGGTCAGAAATCTTGCTGCTGCGTTCTGAACCAGCTGTAAACGAGAAAGAGCTGTTTGACTAATCCCAGCGTACAGTGAGTTACAGTAATCTAATCTGGAGGTAATGAAAGCATGTATCACTTTTTCAAGGTTTTTAAAAGATAGGAAGGGTTTTACTTTAGCAAGAAGCCGCAGTTGGAAAAAGGAAGATTTAACCACAGTATTAATCTGTCTGTCAAAATTCATTTGCTCATCGAATACAACACCCAAATTTTTTACATGTTGCTTAACATACGGTGATAACTCACCCAGATTTGGAATTGTAGAAGTCACAGACACAGAGGGTTTAAAAACAATCAATTCTGTTTTGCTCTCATTGAAATTTAAAAAGTTTAGAGACAACCATTTCTTTACATCACTCAAACAAAGCAATAGTGCATTCAGTCCATCCAGTGCATTCCGTTTTAGAGGCAGATAAACTTGTGTATCGTCCGCATAGCAATGGAACGATAGCCCATACTTTCTGAAAATAGAGCCAAGAGGGAGCATATAGAGAGAAAAAAGAAAGGGAGCTAAAATTGATCCTTGAGGAACTCCACTGGTTATCGCAGCTTTACTTGAGGTATGATCTCCTAACTTCACTGAAAAGGTCCTATTTGTCAGATAGGATCTAAACCACTGCAGGGCACTGCCAGTAATGCCAGCACAATATTCCAGTCGATCGAGAAGTACAGCGTGATCGACAGTATCAAATGCAGCGGTGAGATCTAAAAGGAGTAAAACCGCATAATTACCTGAGTCACATGTTAACAGTATATCATTTGAAACTTTCAGCAGTGCAGTCTCAGTAGAGTGATGTTTTCTAAACCCAGATTGGAAAACCTCAAAGATCAAATTTTCAGCCATAAAAGATTGTATTTGATCAAGAACTGATTTCTCAATAATTTTTGAAATGAAAGACAAATTAGAGATGGGCCTAAAATTTGTCAGAATAGTAGGATCCATACCCTGTTTTTTAAGCAGAGGGCGAACAGTTGCATGTTTAAGCGACTCTGGAAAAGTACCTGTTTGTAAACAGAGATTTATCAAAGACAGAAGATTTTGAACAACCACATCTATAACTTGCTTAAAGAAGAGAGGGGGCATTACATCAGTTGGGGAACCAGATGCTTTCAGGTGATCCACTATTTCTATCAGATGGTTATCTGTAATAGGACTAAAACAACTAAAGACTGCAGTACATCTAGAGAGAGTTGAAGGGTCAGATGAAACTGGGTTTAGCCCCATTCTTAAGTCATGTGTCTTCTGTACAAAGAAACAAAGAAAGTCTTCACAGGAAACTAATGACACTTCTATATCAAGACCAGTGGAGGGGTTGATGGTGGAATTTATAACATTGAACAGAGTTTTCGGTTTATGACAGTTCTTGTTTATAATGTCTGTGAAATAAATCGATCTTGCCGTTTTCACTGCTTTCTGATATTGAGTTAGTGAGTCTCTGAACATTTGCATTGAAACCTGAAGTCTGTCCTTCCTCCATTTTCGTTCAAATCTTCTGCAAATACGCCTAAGAGTACGAGTTGTGTCATTAAGCCAAGGCTCAGATTTTGGTTTATGGAGATGAGACTTTAAAGGTGCCACTTGGTCTAGAGCATAAACACAGGTGGAGTTAAAACTGTGAAGTAGTTCTTCAGCACTTGAATCGGTGTTTAGAGTGTCATTTTGTAGCAAACCTTCACTAAAGGCTGAGCGAAAAGCTTCTCTGGTAGCTGATGTGATAAGCCGAGACTGACGAGCCGAATACATCGGCGTAACATTTTTGTTAAAAGATGGAAACGTAAACATAATAGTCTTGTGGTCAGAGAAACCATTTTCACACACCTCTAGTTCATTCAGAGAGCAGCCGTAAGTTAGCACTAAATCCAGTGTATGGCCATGCTGATGAGTGGGTACACTGATCTGAAGCGTCAGATCAAATGCATTTAGCAGATTGATAAATTCCTTTGCTAAGGAATCTGCTGCACAACAGACATGAACATTAAAGTCCCCAACAATCATAAGTTTGTCATATTTTGCAATGAAATCTCCCAAAAAGTCAGCAAAATCCTTCAGAAAATTCGAATTAGGTTTTGGGGGACGATAAATCAGTGCAAACAGAACAGGGTCGCATAGCTCCAGAGTAAACAACTGTAACTCAAAGCTTTGGTATTCCTTTGAAACTACAGGACGGCAGGAAAAAATGTCTTTATAAATAGAGGCCAGACCACCACCTCGTCCCGTTGTACGCGGTGAATTTAAGAACAGAGAGTTTGACGGAACCATTTCAGAAAAGGCACTAATATCCCCCGGAGTAATCCATGTTTCAGTCAAAAAGAGAAGGTCTAGGTGGCGAGTAGAGAAAAAGTCATTTATAATGAAAGTCTTGTTTACTACCGACCTGGTGTTAATCAAAGCCATTCTGAGCAGCGCTGGAAGTTCAGGAGAGGCCGCAGGTTGTTTCGCCCGAGGCAGCAGCCGAAGATTCCCCGGACACACTCCTCCCCGCGCAGGGCGAGGCGCGCGAAAAACCGGGAGCGGCTCCAGCGAGGTGGGAAACACGGGAACAGTCCAACCATGCACTGGCTCCAGAGAACGCCAGCGCGGGTAACATATCCCGAAGTCCTTCATAAAGCTCCCTGGGGAAGAACGCGACTCCCGATGGAATCGCAGGTAGCATTTTAGCTTAACAGCTAAGCCACCCCGTCGTCCGCGTCGTCTCTTTCGCCTTCTGCCCGGCAGGGAGCAAGGCCAACGGCGTATACAGTCCGGAATTGACTTCAGAAAGGGAGGTGGAGCACCATGAAAACTGATGAGTTGTTTATATGAAATTTCTTCCAACTTTAAAAGAGTACATCGGTCATATGTTAAAACTGGTGAAGCACACTGTGTTAAACACTTCATAAATGAGCTTAAAACAAACAGACTCAGGACTATGCTGAGCGATAGACGGCATGCCAACCACAACGGCGCCATCTTCCTCCCTCAGTCAAACAGCATGACCATTTAAAAATAAACTTTCCCTGATGTTACATTTTTGCGATCTGGTGATTGATTTTTCATATTCTGTCTATATTTATCTTACAGATGTGGTCTGACAATGCACAGAATGATGAGAACCTCTTGGCCACTGGTTGTGGCACTACAGCCCCTGCTGTAGTAATTGCACCCAGAAATACTATTACGGCTCGTTTCCAGTCCTCAGATACACCTGGCAAAGGCTTCTCTGCTGCATACTACACTAGTATGTATCGTATGTAACAGGTTTCAGTCCCCTGTCAAATAATTCAAATAATGTTATGTCTATTTCACATCATCTTTTAGGTTGTGGGGCCAATTTCACAGCCTCAACTGGCCGTGTCGTGTCTCCAAACTACCCGGACCACTACCCGGGAGGCTCCAACTGTAATTACATTATTGATGCTGGAGATCAGACCGTGATTGTGCTTACCTTTAAAACTTTCCAGTTAGAGGGTATGCTTCCTCCTCTAAAATTCTAAAATAAAAACTGTTTCATACATTTTTATATAAGAAATCTGAAAATAACTTAAAGGATAATAACAGTTTTGTAAAGTGAATAATAATGCGTTTCCATCTCCTCTAGCACACTCCACATGTGTCTATGATGGTGTAAAGATCTATAGTGGCATCACCACCAGTGGTGTTCCCTTGGCTACTCTTTGTGGAAATACCATCCCAGGCATCTTCACCACATTTGGACCAATGCTCATCAACTTCTACTCTGATTCTATCATCCATGACAATGGCTTCCTGGCAGAATACAGAACCATACGTAAGCCTCAACCACCAAACAAACTCCATTTAATGCAATACTTTTTGGTTCTCTGTAGGCTATACTACATGCTGATAAAGGATGTGGCTTAGATGGAGGTGTGTAGGGGGTGCGGCTTCAGTGTAAGTGTGAGCTAGAGTAAGTTTGGGTTGTTTATCATCAGATTCACTGAGGCCAGCAATGTGGGATGAGCAGAATCACTGGAATGAGAGGACGCTGCACTTTTCAAACAATATGAGGGGATTTGGGAGAATATGCAAATATGCAAGAGAATTCCATCGCAACAGATTCCACTAACAAACTCATTCACTGTAAATTGTGCACAATATAAATGCACAGTCAAGTGCTCTATGGGAAGACAGGCCAGATTTCTCAAAGAATAGCTGTCAGCCTCAAGCACACGGGCAAGACATTTTAATACACTTAGGGTTGTTCCTATGAATTTCATCCATACATGTCAGTTTATATGATTACTGTGTATATGTTCCTGTACATCTGTATATTGATATGTTTGTTCATGTGTTTTTAACAGCATGCGGTGGTGTGTTTAATGGTACATCTGGGACAATCAGCAGTCCATCTCATTCTATCACCAACTACCATCACAACATCAACTGCACATACCACATATATGTTCGTGACAACCGTGTCATTGATCTCAAGTGAGTTTGATCCCATTTGAATTTGATTTGAAGAAGTCATATCATTAGGAATCGTTTTATTTAGGTTTCGAAAACAGATTTTTTTTTTTTTTTTTTTTTAAGTTTCAGAACTCAAACTTTCACAAATTTACAGTTCACATTCTAAGCATCGGACAGTGGGTGGACAATGGTCATTAAAATCTTTCGAGCACCCCAAAAATAAAAATTCAGTCAATAATTACTCACCATCATGTCGTTCCACACCTGTGAGTCCTTTGTTCATCTTCGGAACACAAAATATTTTTTTTTAGTGAAAACTGAAAACTTTCTGACCCTGCTAAGACAGAAACGTAACTACCAAGTTCAAGGTCCAGAAATGTAGTAAGGACATTGTTAAAATAGTAAAGATGAACATGGTAGTTACATTACTGTTTATGCAGGGAAAGCTCTCAGATTTCATTAAAAATATCTTAATTTGTGTTCTAAAGATGAATGAAGGTCTTATGAGTTTGGAACAACATGAGGGTGGGTAATTAATGAATTAATTTTCATTTTTGTGTTAACTATCCCTTTAATGAATGCCTACTGTATATATAATCAATGCACCCGGGGCTTTATAAAACCCTATAAAAATCTATTGCTAAGTCTCATGTTCTACAGATTCTTAACTTTCCTACCTATTATCTCATTATGGACCTTCATCCTCCTCACCCACATTCTCTGTGGTCTGAACAGATCCAAATTAGAACAACAATAAAAGTAAAAACCCTTACGAAAAAAACCCCATCATCCATCATGCCCGCTGTGTTCCACCAGAGAGACAGATGCTCAGAGAGAAAAGCATTCTGGTATTGATCATCTGTCTTTCTCTTTGTTCAGTAAACCCCACTGAGATCTTGTATTGATGCCAGACAGGAAACCCGTCACCCGTAATTTGTCCCTAGAGGCTTTCTTTCAGGGAAACCCACCTCTCCCATTAGTGGTATCACTTTCAGAGAAACTAGATTGTTCTGCAATATTTCCATAGTAATCATCAATGGTATATGATTTTTCTGTCTGATAGGTTCAACTCTTTCAGTCTGGAAGCCTCCTCGACCTGCCGCTATGACTATGTGGCGGTGTATGATGGAGAGAACACTCTGGCCCCACTAGTGGGGAAGTTCTGTGGACGTGAACTACCGCCCAACCTCAGATCTTCATCCAAGCACCTATTTCTCGTGTTTGTCACAGACTCATCGGTCGCGGCGGAGGGTTGGAGAGCAACCTACAGCGAGACTTTAGGTAGCGTTTCTCAATCTCAAACACAGGTCTCATACACTCCCTACTGGTCTGTTTGGTACCATGGAGAATCTTTGACATTTATAGAACCTTTCCATTCCATAAAAGGTTCTTTATAGTGGAAAAAAATGGTTCTTTAAATTTTTGAAGAATTCAAATTTCAAATGGTTCCTTTAAGAACCGTTCACTGAAAGCAAACCAGAAACGATTCTTCTTCCTTTTTTCATCATCTTATTCAAAAGATTGTAACCGACATGTTGCTCACAGTTCAAGATGTGCAATACTTTGACCTTGCTCCTTTATGGTTCTCATTTTGGAATAGTGTGAGCAATGTGTGGAGGATTTTAAAGTGAATCACGAAGACAAAGATCTCACTGTGGACTGAACAAAGTGTTCAGGGGTCATAAACAGTGTTCTTTGTAAAAGCTTTGTGCTTTAAAGCGTCTGATGCACCAGTCACTTCAGGATGACCAGGCTCTTTAACATCTGAGTTGTAAACACTTTTGTAGCTCGTCTCTGGGGGTGTTGAGAGAACCGCCCCATCATACAAGCGCCACTGTTGTTCTTTGAGAACAACACAACTCATTCAGACCTGACCCGAAAACAAGACACAAGTTTTTAATTGGCCAGTGCTGTCAAAGAGCCACTAAAGTGCTCCTAATTCTTTTGTAGTGCCCAACTATTTATATGCAAATAAACAAAGTATTTTTAGTTATATACATTTAATTCATTTATTGAATGAAATTTGACTTTACATTATTTAATTTATTTTCCATTAGTTAGTTTTTATTCAAAAAACTATATTATATTAACTTTATTATTATAACATTAACTTTAATTTAAGTGTACTTGTATGTATTTGAACTAATATGACATTAACCAATAATAATAATTTAATATTTGGTTTTAATGACAAATATTTATTTATTATAATATTAACTTCATACAGTATTGACTTTCATGTTAGTTTTTAGTTTTAGTAAATTTTTACTTTTAGGCAGAGACACTTGATTTGACTACATTATTGAATTTATTTAACATGTATAATATATATATATTATAATTAATATTATACATATTTTAATTTAATTATAATTTACATGAATGTAATATTCTCTTCGTATATTATTATTAAATGTAAATAAATGCCGTTATTAATGTTTATATATATTGTAATATTAACATCATATAATATTTAATTAAATGTTAGTGTTTACTCTTAGCTTTGTTTTATTTTTAGTCACACACACACATATATAAACAATTAATTAATTTATTGAATGTAATTTGACTATATTATTTAATTTATTTTACATTCATTTAATTTTTATTATACATATACATAGTATATTGTAAATAGTATACTGTATATATTTATATATATTGTTTTTATGATTATTTTGTATAGATGTATTTGATTTTTTATCTATCTATCTATCTATCTATCTATCTATCTATCTATCTATCTATCTATCTATCTATCTATAAATACACACATGTTATCATGGGGAAGTATGTTCTCATTCAAAGAATATTTGTTTGGAAAAAAGTGTGTATGCTCTGGGAACAAGATGAGTACATTTAATCTGCTTTTTTATTCTTTGAAATAAATCAGCCAATAGTTCATTTGGACAAATTCTACATTAGGCTTTGAATCTAAACTTTTGTGGACTCTGCTGCCTCTTGCAGGTGGTCTCTTGAAAGCACATCCTACAGTTGTCGTACATCTCTCTCACTCTCTTTCTATCTCCTCATCCATGGTTTGCTCCAGGTCCCCAGCAGGGCTGTGGTGGTTATTTGTCTTCCCCCACCGGAACTTTTGGTTCTCCTGATATTGACCTGAATGGTCAGTACGAGCCACGTATGGACTGTATGTGGACCATCGCAGCGGAGGTCAATAAAGGCATTAACCTCACATTCACATCCTTTGAGCTCGAGGGCTACACTGGAGCCGTCTGCAGATATGATTATGTCAAGGTAAAGCTGTCAAATATAATATGACATATTAAAATGCAGCATAATTTCCAACACAGAAGACTCTAAAGACGTGCATCTTCCCCATCTCCAGATCTATGATGGTGACAGTGCTAGTTATCCACTGGTTGGCACATTCTGTGGAGATGTAGTACCTGCCTCCTTCGTCTCGGCCAGTAACTTCCTGACCGTGCACTTCATCTCGGACGGCTCCGTTCAACGCCGTGGCTTCAACGCCACCTACAGAGCAGTGGACAGTAAGATTAAACTTCATGTCTTATTGCTTTTATCACCGCAGGTTTGAATCACTAATTCAAAAATGCTTTTCCATTCTTTAGGTCTTTGCGGTGGAGCATTCAATGCCACAGCATCAGCTCAGACCATCACATCCCCATATTACCCCAACGCATACCCGCCATTCGCCTCTTGCCGCTGGGTGCTGGACGCTCCTTCTCAGGAGGTGGTGAAAGTGTCTGTTCAGCAGTTTCAGCTGGACTCCAGCCAGAGCTGCACCAGCAACTACCTGGAGTTTAAAGACTTTCCTGTGGTGAGACTCAATCAAACGTCCCAACACAGCTTCTCCAAATCACTCAAACAATATAAAGCCTCTCAGGGCACAATGGCTGATCATTTTGGTAGGCTAGTTCACATATTTTTTATTTTTTTATTTTTTTAATCTATTTTACAATGACAGCTTTTTGAAGAGGCTTTGCCAAGTGGATACATTTGATAATGTGGATACATCTGGAGAGCATATTCAGACGAAAACACAAATCTATCTGATTTAATTGTAGACATAGTCTTGTAAATAGTTATTTCTTTATATGTAATATTTATTTTAATGTAATTTATTTTAATGCAGTGGATTTTTATGATTTATTTTATTTTATTTTCAAGTTTTAGCGTTTGTTCCATTATAGTTTTTCATTTCTTTTCGGTTAGTCATTTCAAAGCTTCAGCTTAAACATATAATATTTGTATTTTATTTAATTTCATCTTTATTTTAATTAACAAAATGTATTTCATAGTTTTAGTTAACATCAATAACAATCCTAATTGTCCAAAGATTACACTGGATTGCAGAACAAAGCACTGTCTACATAGCAGTAAAATCTGTTTTATAAAATATTGTGAAAAAAAAAAACATCTAAAACAAATAATAAAATAATTAATATATATATATATATATATATATATATATATATATATATATATATATATATATATATATATATATATATATATATATTAATTATTATATTATTTGTTTTAGATGTACTATTTCATCTCATTTAAATAGTTTTCTTGTATAACTTTCTATCTTTCCACAGCCATTTATCATAAATTAACATGTTCAAGATTAATGATGTTTGCTTTCTTGTTGTATTTTGGCAGCAGAATGTCTTTGCATTTTTTGTTTTTAATTTTTGTCTCTCAGGGAGATTATGGACAGGCTCATAAATTCTGTGGCTCTGACTCACATGTGCCAGATTTCTACAGTTATGGCCGCACCATGCACATCACCTTCAAATCAGATGTCTTCATGACTGGTGATGGATTCAGCCTCACATATCAGGTGGCAGGTGAGTCCTTTCCCTGTGATTACTAGAAGTGTTTTACTCTTGCTGGTGTGGTTATATTATGTCTGAATGTTATGTATCTGCAGGTTGCAGCAGGGTGTATGAACAGGAATACGGTTACCTGAAGAGCCCAGGCTGGCCTGAAATCTATCATAATAATCTTGAATGCAGCATCGTACTGCAGGCCCCTCAGAACAGCGCCATCTCTCTGTTCTTCACCAGCTTTGATGTGGAAAATCATCCTTCCTGCAACTTCGACTATCTTGAGGTAAGTATAAACATACTGAATTGCCTCCAGATTAACAGCAATGTGGGGGAAAAGAGTAAAAACAGCAGAATAGAGAGAGAGTTTTAAGACAAAAACACTGCTTTGAAATATATTTGATTTAATAATGGACATAGTCTGAGTAATAGAAAAAAATATGTATTTTTAAAATTAATTTAAAGTTAAGTTTTGTGTTTTTGTCATTTATATATACATATATTGTATTTTTTTCTTTAAGTTTTAGTTTTTATTCCATTATAGTTTTTTTTTAAAAAATTTTTATTTTAATGCTTTAGTTTAAGCATCTGGTATTTGTATTTTATTTCATTTCAGCTTTAGTTTAAATAACAAAATGTTTTAATTTAATAACCGTTTCAATCCGTTCAAGATTATCTGAAGGTACATAATCCAGTGTAGATTAACAGCAATGAGAACAAAAAATATGAAAACACTTATAGAATGAGAATGCAGTATACTCTAAATACTGCCTACTAAAAAAAAAAAAAAAAATTAATAAAAGAAATGAAACATCTGAAGCAGTAGAATACTACATTGTCACTTGACTTGATCATCTAACATTGTTACTGTAAACTAAAACAAAAACTATAATCATTTTCGTTAACTGAAGTAAAATACTTGAACATTTGAAATGCTCCCCTAGTGAATAAGTAGAATATGAATTAAAATAAGTTTGTGTTGAAGTGCTAAAATGACTAAACTAAGAACTTAAAGAAATCTAAATGAAATTTAAAGAGAAATATTTAAAGAGAAAGAACAAAATCTAAAAAAAATGACATTACTAAACCTTAAACTAAAATTACAATAAAACTGCAAAATTCAAAATATCAATGAATGCTATAATAGCCTGTAAATAAAACTAAATAAAACTAACATAATATTGCCATTACCTTATAACTTTCATGTTTAATTCCGCAAGCTGTGCCCTCTTTGTAATTTTACACAAATGAAATAAAATAGAAAAAATAAATAAAAACTGCCCAAAACAGAACAATTGGTTTAAATTCATTATTAGCTAATATTACTTCAGCTTTACGTCACATTAGGTGCATTATGGGATAGTACCCAGTGCAGTATACGCCTTTGCTGCACATTTGGGCAAATGCAGATCACCTGAGTATTGCATACATACAGCAGAAATAATAGAAGTATGGTAATAACAGTATGGTACTATGTTGTGATGATGATGATGATGTAGCTGTCTAATGTAGGTTTATTTCTGCTGATGTAGGTCAGAAACGGCAGTACTGCCACATCGCCTCTGTTAGGGAAGTACTGTGGAAGCACACTGCCCAATCCTGTCTTCCCAGGAAGCAACCAGCTCTTCATTTATTTCAAGAGTGACTTCACCACATCCCGTAACGGCTTTGAGATCACCTGGACTTCCTCTCCACAGGGTAAACACAAACGCTCGCTTCAGACAGTCCAGCACTGCTAAAGGTTTTATGCCAGTCCTAATTGCGTTTCTTTTGTGTGTCCAGGTTGTGGTGGTGTGTTATATGGAGACCACGGCTCTTTCGCCAGTCCAAACTACCCTGGCACTTACGCCAACGGCACTTCCTGTGAGTGGGGAATCAGGGCTCCTAGCGGCAGGGTGGTGACGGTCACATTCAACCAGATCAGCATTGATGATCCAGGAGACTGTGAGAACAACTTCTTGAAGCTGTATGATGGACCGGATGCTGATTCACCTGCTGTTGGGCCGTACTGTGGAACGGTATGTGTGAAAAAAATATATAAATAGCATTTGTATTACTATATATGACCCTGGACCACAAAAACAGTTATAAGGGTACATTTTTGAAATTGAGATGTATACATCATCTGAAAGCTGAAATAAATAATCTTTTCATTGATGGTTTGTTAGGATCAGACAATATTTGGTCGAGATACTAATTGAAAATCTGGAATCTGTGGGTGCAAAAAAAATCTAAATACTGAGAAAATCGCCTTTAATGAAGTTCTTAGTAATGCATATCACTAATCAAAAATTGGAAATTTACAAAATATCTTAATGAAGCATGATCTATATTTAATATCCTAATGATTTTTGCCATAAAATAAAAATCTATAATTTTGACCATACATATTTTTTACTATTGCTGTTTATGAATTTATAAATGAAAAAATGTATTTAGCAAACACACAAGAAAATTGATTCGTTTTCATTCTATTTCAAATAAGTGCTGTTCTTTTGATCTTTCCATTCATCCGAGAATCCTAAAAATTGTATATCAGTTTCCACATAAATCCAAAGCAACATTGATAATAATAAGAAAAGTTTTTTGAGCAGCAAATCTGCACATTCGAATGATTTCTGAAGGATCATGTGACACTGAAGACTGGAGAAATTATCCTGAAAATGCAGCTTTGCATCACACATATAAATGACATTGAAAATGTATTCAAATAGAAAAGAGTTATTTTAAATCGCAATCATATCTCACAATATTTTACTGTGTATTTGATCAAATAAATACAGCTTTGGTCAGATTCCTTTCAAAAACATGAAATATTCTTACCAGCCAAAAACTTTGCATCAGTAGTGTGTGTATCCTTGAGTTATAGATGGATATGTAATTGTCCTTTGCTTTTTTTTTTGCAGGAGACAAATATCGCCCCTTTCAGAGCTTCTTCAAACCTTGTGTTTGTGAAGTTTTCAGCTCAGTCTGCTGTTCTCCCATCTGGGTTCAGACTCACCTGGAGCAGCTGAGAAGAAATAAAAAAAATTATATATATTCATACATACACACGCACGCACAAACACACAGAAACTTGTGAACACACTTTGCAATCATGTAAACAGTCACATAAATAATTCAATATAAACCATTATTTGTAGATTATTGTGTAAAGAATGAATTTATGTATGTATTTTTAATGCCTTTTTGGAAAATAAAGATGTTTCATGAAGTTCTTGTTTAATGTTCTTAAGTCAGGGCTTTTTTTTGAGGGTCAGTCATAAAATAATTTTGCCAAAAAGATCTGTTTTTGTGGTTTTTCTCTGGATTTTTTTCAATGGAAAAATCTCTTGAAGTGTGAGGGTCTCTTACTACCCAAATCAACATGCATACAAAGTTGTGTTTAGTAAATTTTCACTGTCTGATATCCTTAGCTCTGGTCTTCATCCAAACTGCCTACTCTGATGCGTTATACTTTACACACCTGACCCAGACAGAGGCTACGGTGAAAATAAAGAGATGTTACATTCGGAGGGAGATAAAAGCTGTGTGCAGCAGATCGGACCGTGCTAATGGGTCTGTAGAGGGAGACAGCCTTCAGCTTTCTTCATGCAATGCTTCTATATAGAGAAGCAATCAAACATTTCTTTTTTCAAAAACTCTGCAAAATGCTCCAATCAAAGTCAAAGAAATGTTTGGGAAAAGTGGCCCAGCAGTCTGACCAATAGAGCTTTTGAGACATTACCATCTGTTTTAAAGCCTTTCTCACAATTTTCACAATAATTTTATAATGGTTTTTCCGTAACTGAACAGGGTCAAAGTTCATGAGAAGCTATGAGTAATAAAAATGTGTTGACCTTGGAAACAGTGCAAGAAAAGAGCCTCGGGAGACATTTACTAACGATGCAGTGAAGAATTTATATTTTCTGTCTATAATAATGTAGATAAAAATAAAAGTTGACCAAAAAAATGTGTTTTATATACACACACACACACATATATACATACATATTTATTTATTTAAAAATATAAAAATTGTTTTTTACTTGATTTTAAGACTCAATGTTTGGACCAGTGTTATTTTAGTACTATTATATATATATACATATTATACAGTAGATACTTTTATAGTTTTTATTTATATTTAAATCAGTTTTTATTAGATTTTCCATTTCCATTTTTAGTTTTATGAATTTTGTTGTGTTTTGTCATTTCTATCATTTTTTCTATTCAAGTTTGTATTTTGTATTATTGTTTTATTTCAGTTTGAGTTATTTTAGCAAATCAAGTAGGCTAAAACTAAATTAAAATGAGAAATGTTGCCTTGGCAACTAACAAAAGTACTTGGGTTTTATTATATAATTTTTTATTTTATTTCAAGTAATGATTGTTTCTTTAGTGGTCTGAATTTTAGATTCTGCTTTAAGTAACTACAACTATAACCCTGATTTGGACATATTCCTGACCATTTTATAAAAAAATGTTACATCTGGTTTTACTTATTGTAAATTTATTTTTAATGCAATAACAACATGATATTTCATGGTAAAAATCCATTATGGCAATAAAATGACTGATATTCAATAGTTTAAATAGCATAAATTAACATAAAATTAATCATTTTCAACCAATGTTCTCAGTAAACCTAACAATTGCAAGCCATAAAATCCACATTCATTCCAGACAAAACCAGAGCTCAGATTCAGTGATATGCTGGTGGTCCGCTCTACTCGTGGTACAGTAAGTTCCTCAGGCACATAATTTGAGAACACCTCATAAATCAAACCGCAGAACACATACATACATTCTCAGCGCTCACTTTGGGCAAGTGTAAGTGCTTACAGCTCCTTAATTCTGATAAAACACACCTCCCCGTGCCCTCATGCCATGTCTGACTCTGTCCGATCTCCACTGGCTTCTGACGAAGGGTGTTGGTTAAAGATTTTACAGCATAAACAAACCTTGACCCTGGAATCCAGAACTCCTGCTCTGCAAAGCAAAGTTCAACCATGCTCAAGCATCTGTTGCCACTCACCAAATATAATCGAGCCTATAAATAGAGCCACTGTTTTTCAGTCCCCCATAGAAATGATCAACCCTGCAAGAACCAGACACAGACAGAGAGAGACAGGCAAGGGAAGAACCAAGATCCAGTCTGTGGATGGTCCCACCTGGGACGACAGGAACCCAAGAGAAGAGAGAAGTGTCGCCGTACCTCTGCCCCATGCCAGAAGGAGAAGACCAATTGCTCTTCCACCTTGTACAGACGTCTAAACAATGTGTCTCCCTTGGAAGGTAGGAAATAGCAGGGGATCTGGGTGGCAGACAACAGCAGCCCACACCTGCTGCTGGATTCCCTAATGTCACATTCTATAAATTCATATTGAGGTAAATATAATATTTATATAGTTACATAAATACACACTGGATGTTGGTAGCGCTTGTTGTAAGGTGTTGTTTGTGTATGTTAAAGTACTGTATATAATTAATTATTTTAAAATCATAAAAAAAAAACATAGAGAGGCATAACAACCAGTGATATTTTAGTGTAACTTAGATATTATAATTTTGTTTAACATTTTGAATTACTTTTTATTTTCGTAATCTCCATTTCCAATTTCATTTTAATTTCAGTTAAAGTTTTAGTAATTTGTTGTGTGTTTTTAGTTTTTATAGTTTTAATACGTTAAAAATTATGCTTAAATTTTTTTTAGTAAATTTTCATTTCAGTTTTTGGCTATTTTAGTATTATTTTAGTATTTGGCTATTGTCATTATATTGGAAAGAAAGAAATTTATTTTTGGTGTGAAATATTTTATTTAGAATAATATATGATAGTAATAAACCAATAGGCTATGGTAACAAAATAACTCATATTCAGAACACTGAAGATGGATAAAATAATGTTTGACTAAATTTATAGTATACATATATATTAAATTTTTACCTTGTAGGCGCCTCTACAGTTTCCTATAATATTACAAGTAAATTAGTGTTGTAATCAAACAGGTTTAAAGCTAGTATTTAACCAGAAACAAGTCTAACATTATTTTTGCATTCTCTGAACACATCACTTTGTGGTGGCTGGCAGAATGCTTTTCCACACGTCTCCTCAAAATTTTCATTGATTGGTCGAATGATACGCACTGTTGCAGCGGAGCGCGTTCTGATTGGACAAATCTGTGCCTTTTATCAACGATCCCGACGATTTTCTAGCAGCTAATTGGACAACGGAACATAATTCTGTCTGACGCCCTTTTCCTCGCTCTGGACAACGGAAATTCCCTTTTATGGAAGGAATGCGAGACTTTTACAGACATACTATCAACTTCCGGTTGGGTGTGAGCGACTTTGCTGCTTTAAAAATATCTGGTTTAACTGCCCTGAGGGCTGGGATATTTGTTTTCTGTTTCCCCCGCATGTTAGTGTATTTTCCGTACAGTTAGGTAAATACTGAGCGAGTTCTTTATAGGCCTGTAATGACTGGATTTGAACCAATATTTGAGGCAAAAGTGGGAAGACTCTCCTCATAAGATTCCCTGATTCGGGTCTTGTATTTGCTATTATTTTCTTGCAGAAAATGTCAAAGTCTCTGAAGAAGATAGTGGAGGAGAGTCGGGATAAGAATATACCGGAGGTGGACATGTGTGACAGAGGAATATCAAACCTGCTGGATATTCCTGGACTTTGTGAGTCTGCAGACAGTCAACGGTTACTCTACTAGTTTAAAGTTTTATGTTG
The DNA here is from genome assembly GCF_003368295.1 of Carassius auratus. Classification (NCBI taxonomy): domain Eukaryota; kingdom Metazoa; phylum Chordata; class Actinopteri; order Cypriniformes; family Cyprinidae; genus Carassius; species Carassius auratus. Next base: position 20,195,675 of record NC_039266.1, read on the forward strand.
TGTCAATGTTAATTAAAGTGTGGGTAATGAATCTTATTTGTTTACACTGACCAGTTGGCTGTTATAGTAAATTGTCTCTATTTACAGTAACTTTATAACTTTGCGGCAGAAGATTGGTGGCGTCGTCACGTTGACGTCATCATGCAATGACATCATCAACTAAACGTGTCATTTTTGTTTTGTTTTGTAGTCACTTTATCCAACATAACCCAACTGGTCCTGAGCCACAACAAGCTGAGTGGTAAGTTCTTCATATCTCAAGAGAAAAGTTTTTTTTGCATTTATTTATTTCTTTTAATTTATTTATACTGCACAGATATATCTACATGCACACTTTATGCAGTATTGAATTGCTTTATTGCATTATATTTAACAATTTTACAATTTTAATAATGTTTGATACTGCAGGTTCATGAGGATTGTTGAAAGAACTTGTAAACTCCACTAGATGGCTGTCTTGCCTTTACTGATCAGTGTTTGTTTGAGTTTATAGCTTGCTCAGTTTAAGTACCGTAGTAAAAAAGAGTGAAGATTAGTAGTTAGTGACATCTGCATTGCAATCTTTAAACAGTCACTTAATTTTTTCCTTTACATATTAGTTTAAAGTTAGTCTGCATAAGTTAAAGTTATTCAGATAGTTATTATTAGGAGAAATATGTTTTTCAGTGTAGTTTGGATCTTGTTTTCCCCTCCCACATAATCTTTTGGGTCCATGTTAACCGCTCTGAGCCATGTTTACGCTCATCTGATTTGTACAGGAAGTGTTTGGTCGGGGATTTGTTTGTTTATGCAGGAAGCTTTTCCCTTAATCTCCACGAAGATCCCGGTGTGATAATGCACATATCTGTCAGGTAGCATCTGTAGTAATGATCAAAGCCTTTTAATACGATTTATAAGATTTGAAGATGAGGAAATTACTAATTCTGTTACAGGTCACACCACTTGAATGTAGCTGGTTTAAACAAGAGAAAAAACACCTTAATGCAGTCCAGAAGCACGAGGTCACCAGCAGAATGCTTCTATTTTGATTTTGTGTTACTACAAACAATATATTTTAATAGTTTATATTATATTATAATATATGATCTTTTTTATCTTATTTTATTCCCCTAAGACTGATTTTTCCTTTGCCACAGTTACCTCTAACTTCTTGATTTTAAATCTTTTGAAAGAAGCATTTTCTACACAGCTATATGTATACTATAAAATAAATATGATATCTATCTATCTATCTATCTATCTATCTATCTATCTATATATATATATATATATATATATATATATATATATATATATATCATAATATTACTTTGTTATTATAGTCTTTTTTAATGTTCAAAGCCTTTTAATACGATTTAAATATGAGGAAATTGTTTCTGCATCGATAGCTGATTTAAATAAAGAGGGAAAAAATTAAACTATGGTTATAAAGTGAGGTCCAAAAGTCTGAAACCACAAAAAAATTAAAACTTTTTTTTTTTTTTTTTTTTTTTTACAAATAAATAGAAATAAATGTGAAGTTAAATATATATTAAGAAATTCATAATATTATAAAAGATATTATGATGTTTAAACTCTAAATTTGATTGATGTGTGTAGTCATGAATATAAATCATAAATATTTCTTCTTAATTTTAAAAATAATAATAAAAAAAAATTAATCCTTTTTTTTTTTTTTTAACACAAATTTTATTCATCTGTTTGTTCATGGACTCCACTCTATAGAAGATAAGAGAGTGTATTATTATTTTTATTTTTTTGTCTATTCCTCGCCACTCTGCATTTTCCCCTTCTCTGTTCCTCTCCGCTCTCTCATCCTGCCTGGTTAAAGAGCAGAGACAGGGAATCTGCCATCTTTTGAACTTTTCAGGGTAGTCAGGAATTACAGTGACATTTGGAAGCCTTTCATTAGTGGCTCATGAGTAAAGCAGGGCTGCTGTTCGGCCGGGGCAGGCAGCAGCTCAGGTAATGAGACCGAGAGGAGAGAGGGCCAAACCTTTCTGCTCTGTATAGCCGTATATTCTTTGTTCTATTACCATCAGCCTTTTCTGCTTGTTTTAAAGCCTCCAATAAGGCACACACACATTTAAAAACAATGTATTTACAACCAGATTTTGTGGATGGAACAACTCTGTGGCGCTTTTGAGCCCAGTCTGTGGTTTAAGATGATAAAGTGTAGATATCTGGTGGAGGCGTGTGTCTTAAGGATGGAGAAGGCAGAACTGAGATCAATCTTGTGTGTCATTTGAGCCCCTTTCACACTGCACGTTGGACCCGCAATATTCCCGTAACATTGCCTGGTCGCCTTCTGTGTGAAAGCAACCACGTCCAGGAATTGATTACCGAATCGAACCCGGGTCGGGCACATAGTAACATTGCGGTAATCGATCCGAAACGAGCGCTGTGTGAACAAAAGCCAGATCTAATTCGGTATCGAAGTGATGACGCGCGTTATCGCGCGACTCTTTTGCCGGCTGTTTTGAAGGAAGATCAACATTCGCGACGAAAACATATGTGCAAACTGTAATGAAGCAGAGATCAGTTAGTTCCTCACTTTCCGCGCTGACGCAGAGATCGTTCTCTTGCTTCAGTGAAAGTATAACGTGCCTAGCGTTGTCGACTCGTACATTACACGTCACGCGCTGATGTCACGTGTCGTTACGGGATCTTCAGGGGTTGTGTATGAAAGCACGCACATATACCGGGTCATCACTGGCAGTGTGAAAGTGCCAAATCTAGCGACCAGGGAACAATTACAGGAACACTTTACCCCTGTATTTGCCGGAATGGCAGTGTGAAAGGGGCTTTGGAAACGAGTACAGGGACCCTGACATGGGGCGAAGGGTTCAGTGTTTTTCAGTGTCTCTTGGTGCATTTACAGTTCCGTTGAGACATCGGGAAACAAATCATATGCTTCCAGTTTTTTTTGGTTTTTTTTTGAGTCCAAAGGTCGAAGAATAGATGCAAAATTGTGAATTGGATGGTCAGACTGAAAAATACTCAGCAAGCAAGGACGCAACAACTTATGACTTTTTTATTTAGAAAAAATTAACATTTTTTAAACACTTTCACTGTTATAGTATTCAAAGTTCCATTCAAATAGTTGCATATAAATGTATTATCAGGCAATTAGTTGCTCATTTGAATGTAGAAATTCATTTATTAATAATTATAAAACAAATGTAATAAGTAGAATTAGTAATCATTTATTTTACCATTTTATTTTACCATTTACTATTAGTTTACAAATGAATTAGTTATTTGTGAATGTTTCATATAAAGTTATACCAATGTTTCTTAGCAAACACATGATCTGAAGAGTGCCGTAAGAGCATGTGCTTTCGTTGTTGTAGTTTTGAATTGTCTGCGTGACGGCTGAATCATTTGTTCCTCCGTGTCTGGGGCGGCGCAGCTCTCGTTGATCTCTCTGGAGGTATTCGTGTCATGCTGTTTGTGTAAACCTCTCCCACCTCTCCTCCTCCGTAATGAGGGGCCATTGATCAGCCAGTAATCGGATAGAGCGCCTGTTCGGCCCATCGATCTCTGTCGACAGCAGAAAGGGGCAGGATGGCCTTGTGGGAGGGGAGGGAGGGGTGCTGCTGATCCGTTATGCTAAGGTTTCCATCATTAAAATGTCAAATTTATCGCTGGGGGAGTGACCCATTATTGAGCCATCAAAGACGGGACGTCTATCCGCTGACTCTCATAATTAGTCGTTAAACCTCGGCAGGTCATCAGAAAACCTTCGGTCTCTGATCACCGGACCTCGTCGCTCGTTTGAGAATGCTTTACCTTGGTGATTAGAATACAGTCAATTGAAATGTTTTGATTGATGAGACTGATGAAAGCGTCAGAACTGAAGTTGTTCTCATTTATTTAGTCATTTATTTACCCTCACTATCTCTCTCTCTCTTTTTAGCTGTGCCTCCAAACATTGCAGACCTGAAGAACTTGGAAGTTTTGAACATGTTCAATAATCAGATTGAGGAGCTTCCAACCCAGATCAGTAGCCTGCAGAAACTTAAACATCTCAACCTTGGGTTAGTCTGATGTCTCATCACTTGTTTTCTCATCTCTTCTCAACATGTTTTGTCTATTTTTCCCTCCTTATTTTTATTTTTATTATTTTCATAATTTGTTTAGTCTCATCTGGTCTCTTCTTATTTCAAATTTTGTCTTTATTTTCTGGATATCTCACGTCTTTGCATCTCTCTTCTCTTCTCTTCTCTTCTCTTCTCTTCTCTTCTCTTCTCTTCTCTTCTCTTCTCTTCTCTTCTCTTCTCTTCTCTTCTCTTTGTTTTGTCTGTTCTGTTCTGTTCTTGTCTATTCTTCTCTCCACTCTTGTCTTTTTTACTTGTCTCAGTTCTTTTGATGTTCATCTTTTTTCACTCCTCCCCTTTTTTGTTTTATTTTGTCTGTTCAGTTCTTGTCGTCTTGTCTTTTTGTCACCTTTCTTCTCTTAGCATCTCTGCATTTTTAAGTTTTTTCTCTTCTCCCCCTTTCCTTCCTCTTGTTTCTTCTCTTATCTCCTCATCTCTTCTGATACTGTTTTGCTCTTCTTGTTGTCTTCTTTACTTTTCCCTTGTTTTGCTTTTTTGCTTCCTCTCGATTTGTCTCTTCTTCCATCTCCTCTCCTTTACCATATTTTTTCACTTTGACAGTATAAGCGTTGCTGTCTTCCTTTGTTCTTCTTCCTCTCTGACTCTCTTCATCCCTGGCCATAAGGTCATTCCCTGGTGTTCGGAGTCCACCTGAGCCCCACCCGAATCCCGAGGGTTCTCCTTTCCCTCTGAGGGCGGAGCTTCTACAATGTCACACAGGATTAAAGCGCGGCACAATCTGCCCCGCGTCTGACGGCGCACATTTTTATCGATTTGCTGTCAGACGCACCATTTCTACACATAATCTTGAAAACATAAGCCGGCTCGTTGTATTCCCGGCCGCTACTCCTGACTCAAATGTGCGGATGTGTGTGTGAGCATGTGGCCGCCCGGTATCCTGATCTCATTTGTCAAAACAATTCCTTTTCTCTGGTAATTGCTTCACAAACATGTGGTGGAATCAATTTGTTTATTTCTTTGAAATCCTTTGCTAAAGTTTCAGAGTCTTCACGGCAAACAAGTGTCATTTGAAAGAAAGAAAAAAAAAGAGATGGAGGACAGACGCTTAAATAAGCAAGAGTTAATCAGCATCTGATTTGGGTGCCCCACTCTCTCTCTTTCTCTCTCTTGCTCTCTCTCTTGTTTTATCTGCGTCGTCGGGCACCTTGAGCACTTCTAATTTCAGATTCCATGTTCTCTGTCGGAAGTTTTCCAGCTAAAATTTAATCTGTTACCTTTCAAGGGCGATTGTGATTTTAACATTTACAGACCAGACACATTTTTAATATTGGTGAACTTGCGGAACGTTAACTTTTTGTTATTTTGTTATTAATAGTGTTGGGTGAATGTATGAGACCATATTGAAAATCTGGGATTCAAATATACAATATTGTTCAAAAGTTTGTATTCATTTTGAATGTCCGAAGGATGCATTTATTTGAACACAAAGACAGTAAAACAGTAATATTGTGAAATATTACCATTTAAAATAACAGTTTTGTATGCAGTTTTCAGCATTACAAAATCCTTCAGAAATCACTCTAATATGTGAATTTGTTGCTAGATAAACCTTTCTTATTATTATCAATACTGAAAACAGTTGCTTTAAAACTTTGTTGATACTGACATTTTTGCAGCATTCTTTTGATGACTATGAAGTTCAAAAGAACAACATTTATTCGATTATAGATTATTGTAATCTTTTTAACATTATAAATGTTTGTACCATGGCCTTGCTACATAAAAGTATTAATTTCTTTAAAAAAAACAAATCATTCTGACACAAAAATTATGAACAGAAGTGTACATGACATAATTTTTTTTTTTTTTAGCTTTAATGAGTGAATGAGTTTCACTCACTAAAACAAAGTGGGACAAACCAAAGAGCAAGACGTTCTTGCATTATTTTCCAGTTCGATTTTTAACTCAAATGGTTATGCTAATAATTTGTAATTAAAATGTTGAATTAAATTAGTAAAATTCTAAATGTAAGCGCATGCTTTCACACTTCCACAATTGATCTCAGACTTTTGGACCCCTTTGTATTTATGTTCTAAATGTGAGTAGATCTGTTGAGCTGGGTTATAAATCTGTGCTGTGTTTGAAATATCAATCATAATCAGTGAGATGGATCTGTGCGGACTGCTTGTCTCTGTCTCATGTCTCTGAGTAAGTCTGCTATGGATTTTCAATGGGTTCCCCGTGTCAAAAACTGACGGGTGTTTTATAAGTGTGTGTCTGTGAGTGGACGTGTGTCTGAATTTGTGTTTGAAGCTGTTGATTTGGTTAAAATGGCGTTTTATTGTTTTGTAGGATGAACAGGTTGAGCACTCTTCCTCGAGGGTTTGGATCTCTTCCGGCGCTGGAGGTTCTGGATCTGACGTACAACAACCTGAACGAGTCCTCACTGCCTGGGAATTTCTTTTACCTCAGTAAGCACACACTAGGCATTACTGGTATAACCTGATATTTTTAATCATTCAAAACTAAAGACAACTTATGGAATGTTTTATACAAATTTTAGCTAGCAATTTTATGGATATCAGCGTGCACAGGTTTTTAATTGAACAGAGTTAAAATTTGATAAAAAAAATGGTCCTGCTTTTGCTTTAGTGACTGGAATATTACCTTTATGACAGCATAAACTTTCTTTTTCAAATTCCTAAAAAATTTTTTTTAATTTACAGAATTACATTGCATTACCGTTTTGGGTTCAATAGGATTTTAAAAGAATCCTTTAAAAGGATTTAAAAAGAATTTGATTGTTTAAAAGAAACAAGCAAAAAGAGACAGGAAATAATTTTATAATGTTACAAAATATTTCTTTTTTTTTTTTAAATAAACGCTGTTCTTTTGAACTTCTAATCATCAAATAATAAAAAAAAGGTATGAATAAGTTGCACTTCCTAGTCTTTTTAATGTTTTTATTAGCATTTTGGTCTGATGAAGCAATATTTATTAGATTATTTCTTTAAGAATTTATTGATTATTAGATATATATAAAAAAACTGAGTGTTGACAAATAGTTTTGGAGATATTAGTTTTTCCTTATTTAAATAAAAGGAAAGTAATTGCCGTTACCAATTTTGTCGTAGTGGGTTTTGTGTCTGTGCTTGATAACTTTTTAGACGGCTGGAAATTGTGACCGCAAATTCACAAATTTTCCACTAATTTCCATTTGTTTATTGTTGTGGGATTATTGATTTCAGATTTACCCACTTAAACAAGAACGAACTGTGGTCGCTTGCATTTCAGGCGCCGGTTCTTTGCCAGAATAAACTGCAATGAGAACCAGACAACCTACTAACAATATGCAAACAAAATAAGCATTACCTTCATCATCTTCATCATTATCATCATATTCCTCATCAGTCCAATCAGCTGGTCCCATCAGAGGACACTGATGAGTAGTGATGGGCTCTAATAACCTGTTATTTTAATGGCAGCCACATAATGAAAGCACCATCTTAACATTAATCAAGGTCTCTGATCTCTAACCACACACACACACACACGCACGCACGCACACTCATACACACCCTCCCAAACCTCCATTTATCACTGCTGTTTGGAGTGGCTGTCATATCAGCTGTGATATTGACTTCTAAAGCAAGTTGAGATGGATATGACTGGCTGTTGCTGTTTATTTAGCCAATCAGAACACTGAAAGGACAGGAAGTTGGTGGGGCTTTTTAAAAATCCCAGTTCCAAATGATCAAAATACATATTAGTTGTGGCTCTATTTTGAATCGTTATTTTACATTTATTTAATTGTTTACTGCTTTAATGTGTTTATCCCATGTGGTGCTCAACTAAACAGTGGGAGTGTGCATTTGATGCTATTGATCTGTTCGATCTGTTGATATTGCATGTGTACTTGAGTCTAATATTGCAGCCATGCTGTATCAATCAGAGATGACCGTTTCTATTGATCAGTGTTTGCAATACTTCTCTCTCTCAAACACACACACACACACACACACACACTCTTCTCTATCTCATTTCAGCCACCCTCCGTGCGCTCTATCTCAGTGACAACGATTTTGAGATTTTGCCCCCAGACATCGGCAAGCTGGCCAAGCTACAGATAGTGAGTAATTTATCTAAATTCCCTCTGAAATCAATTGCTTTTGTGGCGGCGCTCTGTGCCGTGTGTGTTGGATTTATTCTCCACAGCGAGTGTTCGGTATCAGATGCGATGAGAGGTGATTTAGAGGCTGATCTTCAATGCAGGGTCACGGATACATAAAACAGCTGATAATTACAACTTTGAACTTGAAAATAATATTCAACTATTTTGGTTTGGTGTTGCGTTGAAATATAGGTGTAATTACACCCGTGATTTTTAGAATGCAAGTGTTATGAGAAGCTGTCAGTAACCACCGCAAGTTATTTCAACTTGCCCCACAGTCTGTTAAAGCAGTAAAAAAATCACATATATAGTAATGCATTTGCTATGGGACAAGAAATTGCACTAGGAAAGTAAAACAGCAAGACCAAAAAGTTGCACATCTCTGCTTTTACACCCCACAGGTTGCCATGAAGACTTCTAATGTAATGTACAGTGTTTTAATGTAGATGCTGTGTTTGCTTGTTTTTAGAGTTAAAAATATAGAATTGAAGTTATTTTCTATGATTATGAAAACCATGTTGCAATATTAAAAACCCGATGAAACAATATTTGCAAAACATATAGCTTCCACTATGTGACTTTTCTGACCAAAATTGAATATTCAGTGAAATATAATTTAGGGGCTTGATTTTATCCATGTTGAATTTATAAAAATGTAATATTTAAACATTTTTGAAAATATGATTATAAAATGTATTTATTAACTTATGTTAAAATATGTTGTTTTTAGAGTCACATTAATATATAAATCACGCTCTGTTTATCACATATAAATAAATAAGACAAGGGACATTTATGTAATGTAATAAGATTAGTAAGAATGTTTGAGAATAGAATTAACAGAGTAATAGGCAGGATTAATAAGTAAATAAGATTGATTATTGGATCATAGATGAAATTTATTATAAATGTTATTATACATTTTATTATATTTAGTTATATTTTAAATATGACAAAAATTGATGAAAGATTCTAAACTTATTTTTGTAGAGTCACATGCTTGAAAAAATAATGCTTCATAAAGCCACAGACATGAAATGGTTGATTATTTTGATTTCATGCTGTATTCAAAATAAATTCTTTAAATATTGACAGTTTTTCTTTTTTTTTTCAGTTGAGTTTGAGGGACAATGACCTCATATCTCTACCCAAAGAGATCGGAGATCTGTCTCAGCTGAAGGAACTTCACATTCAAGGGAACAGACTCACTGTTCTGCCTCCTGAACTTGGTAAGGCATGGACTTGTGCTCAACACATTCCTGGATCAACTTTATTTATATAATCCTGCCAGCCAATCAAAGCCTGGCCTTAAAACACAAAGGCGATGATTGGTTGATAGGAATGCAAACTTTACACAGCCAGGCTCCTCGATTAACCCCCCACCCCCCCATCCCAAATCCACACATTACACACCAGGCACAGCCTTGGACTCTAATTGGCTACAGAATTGTCATCTCTTGTGTGATTGGCTGGAGGCTCTGGGTTGGATCACACCTCACTGACCCACAGAGTGAAACTGCTGGGGTCAACCGAGGTTGAGCTCCTCTCTACCTGAGTGCCTTCACTTTAGGAAAACCTACACACACACATATACTGACTGCCCTTCTGACAGTAGTTTTCCTCCTGTCTTGTTCCATTCCAACAATTTAATCTATGATTCTGGTGTACCAGTATTCCAGCATTATGTCAAGATTCACCTTAAGTGTCATATAAATGTCCTTCTATACAAAATCAGTGGCCCTGCACAATGAGTCTGTGTTTATGGAGCAATTTCAGTCTGTTGCGTGAGTAATTTTTTTTTTCTATTGGTAAAAATTGTATATAAATTATTGATGCTTGTATGATCATGGATTGTATACTAACAACCTAATTGCAACACTTCAAAAACTTCTCAGTACTGTTTAGCAAGCACATAGCAATGCCCTCAACCACTCACTAGCACCGTGACAGAGTTTTGCATGGGCGAACAGCGCTCATATTCTTTCCAAATTTTAGTTTCATGAGTTATGTAGTGTTTTAGCAATTGCCAGTTGTTTACTTGCGCTCTAGGTGTGTGTGAACGCTCTGGTCAGCAGGTCTCTGTCCTGTGCACTCTGTAGGGGAGACTCTTCCTGTGTGTAGCTTATTAGGACCCCTCTGTCATGTCCCTGTAATCCCACTCCACAGACCGACCTCGTTAAGACCACCGCTGCCGTGTGTATGTGTGAGAGAGAAGAGCCCGGCTAACAAGGAGCAACCAAGCGCACATGCCAAAAGCAGGAAGGGAAAAGGACGGGAGGAAAAAAAAAGAGAAGGATGTGAACGAGAGTGTGCAAAGAGGACAGATAGACAGTCTTTACCATTCAGAATATCTCATGTGTAAAGCTGATGCTTTAAACTGTTATATGAAAAGAGGAAGAGGACAGAAACCAAAGCAAGAAGACGTCTGGTCGAGCGCTGAGATCTGAAATAGTTGTCGATTTAGGTCTGTCGTCTAGGTATTGTAGATTCAGGGCTGATTTACACCAGTGGTCGTGTCTGACTGCGTTTGTGAGGTGTGTCATTGTGTGCTGGGGTCCAGGTTTAATTTCACCCTCTCTTTGACAGGCCGCTCAACACTTGCTAATCAGGAACTATTTAATTAGCCCCCTTGTGAGCTGAGATGAGCCACATTAGCACTTTGACCTGTACTGTTTCATCTGCACACTGTGAACCGCTTCTCCTTTGGTCTTGTGTCATTATACGTCTTCTCGTCTCGTCTCTTTTCTACTTTCGTCTCTTCTCTTCATGTCCTCTTGTTGTCTGTTCTGTTGTCTCATTTAGTTTCTTTTCTCTTTTTCATCTTGTTTCTTTTTTCTCTTGTCTCATGTGGTCTCTTCTCTTCTCTCATGTGACTCTTCCCTTTTATTGCATTTCTTTTGTCTCAGCTTTTCTCATCTTTTCTCTCGCAAGTGAATTTTCTTTACTCTTCTTTCGATTCTTCTTGTTTTGTCATTTTATTCTAATTTATCTAATTTCATCTCATTGGGTTTCTCATCTGGTCTCTTCAAGACTCATCTCATCTGGTCTCTTCTTTTCTCTTATGTTTTGTTTCTTATTTTGTCTCTTTTTTATTTCATCTAATCTGGTTTCTTATCTCACGTCTTATTTATGTTTCGTCTTATTTCATCTCATCTCATCTGGTCTCTTCTCTCTTGTTTATTTGATTTTTGTATTTAGTCTCTTCTCTTTTTTTCTCTCGTTTATTTATGTTTTGTCTCATTTGATCTCATTTTGTTTAATCTGGTCTCTTCAGTTCTCATCTCATGTAGTGTCTACTAGTTTCTTGTTTTGTCATGTTTGTTTTCTCTCATTTGATCTTCCATGTCATAGATCTTTTCTCAGCTCATTTGTCTTTTCTCGTGACTTCTTTTTATTGTGTCTGATCTGATCTCTTCTCAGTCTTTTTCCTTGACTCTGATTTTCTTGATTCTCATAATCTCTTCTCATTGTTCCTTTCGTCTCCCCTCCTCTCCTTATCTGATCTTACTTGCTCCATCCTTCCCTTTATGTCAGATTCTCCTCTCTCTTTATGTCTATAGGTAACCTGGACCTGACAGGCCCAAAACAGGTGTTTAAGGCTGAGAATAACTCCTGGGTGACTCCCATCGCAGACCAGTTCCAGTTGGGTGTCTCTCATGTCTTTGAGTACATCCGCTCGGAGACATACAAGTAGTAAGTGAATCTCTCTATCTCTGTGCTGTTAAATGCCCAGAAGCATGTGCTGTAAATCTGAATGACACAGATATCAGCTCAGTAGTGAGGATACAGGCTGCTTACACAAATGTGGCAGGTTTGATCCCTGGTAGCAGTGCTCATCTCATCTACCTCCAGTTACACAAACTCTTGAACACTGGCATCAGTCACTAAAGAATCATTGGGGTGTTTGCTTGACGTATTGTCCAGCCAGTGGGCAGCCCTCCTCGGACCATGATGGATCGGATGCTACGACTTCAGCCTTTAAAACACTACTCTAGTCACAGAACTCCGATTAGATCAAACGCATATAAGAAGCTGTGGATCCAGGCACCCTCCCTGGGTCTTTAACTAAGAGAAACGTCCTGAAATGTCTTGCTAAATACAAGGTATAAATTTAGTCCCTCTATACAGGCCAGTTTTATTGTGGCACATATTTTTCTGGAACAACCCTTAGGATGGTGATGAAAGAGAGGAAAGGTGCAGTTCTCTTATTATTTCAGGATCTGATGATTTAATGCACAATCAAACTAATTAAAATGAAAGCTGGAGGCGTTACCCTAAAAGTCTTGTTGCTCTCTCTCTCTTACTTTATCTCTTGCTTTCTCCTTACATGCTATAAAATGTCCTGCAGAAAATATTTTATTTGCATTAATTTAAACTGTGACTTCTTTGCATCGGGTGTCAATAGCACTGACCACACGGCGAGTCCTTTTGCTCAGTAAAAATAAAGCATTGGGAATAAAAAGGTAAATTGCGATTTGGATGTGTAAAAATAGCATGGAGCATAAAGCATGTGATTTGGTGTTTTTACACATGGGACCTGAGTTTGTGACTTTTCGCATCTTACTATTATCTCAATTGTTCTCACCATCATTTTGTGTCTCAATTCTCATAGTTTCTTAAAAATAGAATCATGGAAACAGTGTAACCTCTATTTACTATTTTAACATTTTATGTTACTATAATACTTTCATTGTTTTATCTTATTTATAGTTGTATTTTTAATGTTTTATATAATGTATTATAATGTTCTACATGTTATATCATATACTAGTATAAGTTTTTAGAATATTTGTATTGTTTTAATGTATTTATATTTTTATTTATTAAATTTGTTGAATGTTTTAATATACTGTATAGTTGCACTAAACGTAGTATAGATTATAGCAACATATATAGTAAATATATATTGAAACTTTATATATATGTAAATATGTGTATATATATGTGAATATATATATATATTAAAAGAGATGTAATTAATAATAGCATAAACCAGTAGCAACATGTACAATAACAACATATTAAATATATAAATTCATATAATTATAAATTAAGTATATAATATAGCAACATTGTACAATATATATATATAATTACAAATATATTAGAACAATAGAAATTTAGTAAGAGAACTAGTAGCCTATATAATTAAATATAATGCATTTAGTATATTATATTATAAATAGTCGTACTATGTGAGCTATAGTATAAATGCTTCTATTTTATACACTAGTATGTTATTACCTCATTTTAATACTACTTCACTAACATGGTTGAAACCTGACAAAAACCTGACGTAATCCTTTTGACCTAGGGGAAGGAAGATTCCAGACTAATTGTAGTATATGTTTCACGGCCCTGTTCCACTTACCAATCCCCCTGAACAGAAGGCAAATCCTCCTCTGTTTGATCATTTAGCTGCTTGCTGTGCCGCTGTCTGGAGAGGACCGCCGTAACCCACTTACCGGAACTGATCTTCCCCTACGGGCACAGTCAGAACCGCCGCGCATCTCAGTGTGTGCTGACACCGTGACCGTGTGTGTGTGTGTGTGTGTGCACGTCTGTGTGGTGCGTAATAATCAGATACTGCTGCTTGAAACGTTTTGAATAATTTCGATATGTTGACTGCGTATCATCCGTTCTAATGCTCTTGTGTTTTGCCGAACTCAAAAGTTAGTTTGCGCATCGGATACTTCCTATACGCTGCTTTGTATCGAATTCAAGTCCACAAGGATTGAAGGTTACGTCGCTGAGAGCTGACATTGCATATTCAGTTTGATAAATGGGAATGTTTGACTGAATCAATGGCATTTTAAGCTGTCATCCATTTTGTGTCAGGCAGTCGTCAAAACTGCCGCATGTGGTAGATTTTTGAGTACAATATCCGAGTCTAAGCAGTTCTGACCACCATTTATCTTTCCGTAGTTGTTTTGTACTTCTTGTGACATTTAGCCAGAATTGCTCCTCAAGTTTTAGGAGGGAGATCTCGGTCCAATGACTCAGAAGTAGCCTTGTGGTGAAAATTAGTTAAAATTAGTAATTTTTTTGAAATTAGTAGAAAATAGAAGGTTATCCATAGGCTGCAGTTTCAAAGTTTCAAACACCAAAAAGGCTGATTGTATTTTTGGACTAAAATAAGACATAATTTTGGGATTTTGACAAAGAATGAAAGCGCACACACAGTAAGTCAGTCTATAGTCTCCTGTGCTCATCTATAACGTCAAAGCAATGCTTGTGTGTTTGTTCCTCTGTTTGTTTATGTGCCTGCGAATGCACACAAGAAAGACAAGTAGGTTGTCTCAAATTAGACAAGCCTTAACGGTGTGTAATTCTCAGTAGGTGTGTGTCCACAGTTCAACGATTTCATTCTCACCTGCCTAAATGTCCTTCAGCTTAGAAATCACAAGACTCACACCTCTCTCCCTCTCGCTCTCTCTTCCTTTCACTATTCCTCACCTCAAACAGTTTTCACTCCTGATGGACATTTTCTCATTTAAGTTCACTGATCCAGCGTTTCCAAATACCAGAACGTTAAAACGGCACAAGACAGCCACATACAGGCTGCTTTCATTTTTAATTGGTAGGGTTGTACCATTATAACTGGGCATACTCTGTCTGTTTTAAGTGGGGGTGCACAATATATCGATAGTGTGTGTGTATACGTAAATCTCACAATTCTGAGGGGGAAAAAAATCTGAATTGTGGGATATAAACTTGCAATTCTGAGTAAAAAAATAGTCAATTTATATCCTGGAATTCTAAACTTCTATCTCACTATTCTGTATACTTCATAACTCAAAATTGTGAGTTTGTATTAGGGACGGGCGATATGGGCTTAAAAATCTATCACAATATTTCTGGTATTTATTGCGATAACGATATCAATGACGATAATTCAGGGAATCCTGAATGTTTCTTTAGAGAAAGGTTTCCTTTTTTGTTTATTTCATGCTGGAATCCGTGGGAGTGCCCTTGTGCAGAAACTCTACATATGCATAGCAGAACTAATACTACTGACAATGCTCCATGAAATCCCTAATATGGACAAAGGGATCCAATTGTTGCTTAAAAAAATGCACAATGTTGATCGAGAAATTTTAACTGATGAAACTTGAAGACCATACATACGATTGCACAAAATATATGGTTTATCTGTGTTCTTCAAGCAATCGTGGGTATTTTTATAAGGAAAGCATATTTATAATGCAATGCTAATCGACAAAGTCTTTATCAGCACTGTGTATGTATAATGCTATCATTCTGTAACAGGAAACCATGTATGGTCACAAATAGAAGTTATTTCAAACACTCAACTATGTTAAGTTAATTTTGAGAAAAAGCATGTCAATAAATTATATCTTTGTTAGACAACAGGTTGCTTAAACAGGCTCATACACATGCAAAACTGTATCGCACGCATGCTACTGTAGTACATTTATTCAGACCGATTTTTTGCGCACTGTACAGCCCTAATCAAACCAGTTCCAGACTGTAGAAGATGCTCCTCATTTAGCGATAAACAACTCAATTTCACGTCAGGATTTCACAATGTCCCTTCACACTGTCAGACACAGGAATATATCAACAACTAGACTTTTAAGTTATTATCGCAGGAAGACAAATTCTTATCGTGGGGAGACTTTTACCAGTACAGTATATCGCAAATTATAAGATATCGCCCTTCCCTAGTTTGTATCATGCAATTCTGAGAATAAAAGAATTGCAAAATGTAAACTCACAATTGAGAGATAAAAAGTCGAAATGACCTTTTTTTTTTTTTTTTTAGTGGCGGATATTTTATTAAAATAAAATAAATCTAAAAACAGAATTATAGTGTATAATTGTTTTCCAGGATCTAAACAAAATATAAATATGTACAGCGGTTAAAATAAGTATTAAACACATCATGGTTTTTCTAAGTAAATATATTTCTAAAGGTACAGTTGACTTGAAATATTCACCAGATGTTGGTAACAACCCAAGTAATCCATATATACAAATAAAATAAAACCAACAAGTTCAGAAATTAAGTTATCTGTAATAAAATTGAATGACAAAGGGAAAAAGTATTGAACACGCTCATGATGTATACGCTGCTCATAATGGAAGGGCTGATGGTGACTAAATTAACAGCAATTTTTTTTAGGTGAACTGATCTTTTAATATTCACAAGCCAAGCTGATTTGCTAAATCCAGTTTTAACATTTGCCATCCTTCCTTTCAGATCCAGCACTGGTTTTAAGAGATAATTTTTTAGTTTTGTTGTACCTGACCATTCATTTTTTCGAATATTCCATTCATTTATCTTGAAATCACACAGATGTTTGGAATTAAAATGGTTGACAACAAGTCTTTACCCTCCTCTTGCTTTCTGCTCTTCTGTCAGTGGGTTTGGTCGTAGCATGAACCGCAGGCAGAGGAGGATGAGGAGGAGGAGGGGGTAACCTGTCATGCATATTTCATGGGGCGGCTTGTTAACCTGACAGAAGGATCTTATATCTGACTGACAGCATTGGGGAGACTCTTCGTGCTCATAATGCATTAACATATCGTAAAGCCGCCTTCCTGCCATCTTTTATTCATTGCTAACTCTAAACGCTTGTTGACCGCGGTACAACAGCCGCAGCTCTCTTCACAGCTGTCCAGGGCTGACTGAAAAACCAACCGCAATTAACTTCCCAGCGGCACAGACCCTGACATGCACACATGCAGGAAGTCCCACATCTATCCAGTCGTGGGCCGGTCGTATGAGTCAGCAGGAAGGAAAGGTCACAGACTGGGCATTACTGCATCTGTGTTTTTGATAAAGAGATTCAGACACCCCTCATTCTGTGATCACCGGGGTCAAAGGTCATAATTGCTGTTTTGATTTGGACTTTTTTCGTCATTTTCATTTACTTTTTTAATTAAAGTCCTTTAAAATTACATATTCGTGTTTTTTTTTTTTTCACTTTAAACTGATTGAAATAGTATGTCATTTTAATATATAATTGCATATTTTAGTCAATGAAAATTGTACATTGTTGATGGTAATGTCCAAAATGATGAGACCAAACATAATTATTTGTTCGTTTATGAATAAATATTTATTAATTTATTCATTGTAACAAATAACAGCTTTAACATCTTAAAATAACACTTGAAAACAGTGAGCATTGAGCTACACTCTTAAAAATAAAGGTGCTTCACGATGCCATAGATGCACCTTTATTTTTAAGAGTGTATTAGATTTTGTTTTCTGGAAGAAACTTTATTATGTTTTTGATACTGTCAAGGATAGCGTGACACGTTTTTACAATAACAGCACATTAACAATGCGTTTTACTTTATTTTCACTAATGCAATACATTCACTTAATTGTTTGTGCAAAAAGATATAATATTAGGTTTGTATTGTGGATACCTGTCTCTCATATAACTCAGTGATTTTTAGTATTATTTATTACATAAATGTTAATATATTGGATTATCATATACTTTTAGATCTTAAGTTTTAATTTTAATAAAAAATTTAGTTTTACTTATGCCATTTTTTTATATTTATATTTCTATATTTTAAAAAAATTATATCAGTTTGTTTTAGTAATTTTTGTAATTTTTGTTAAATGAAATCAAGCTAATATATCAGCTTGATTTAATTTAACAAAAATAATTTAGAATAGATTTGGTATCATTGATATATCCAAAAAAAAAAAAAAACTCTTCATCTGCTGTCTTTTTCATCAGTAATTTTATTGATATGATATACTCTGCTGAGAGCACTGATAATTAACTCCAAGTATAAATGCAGAAGATGACAGCATATTGCCACTAATGTGATGTAAAAGATCTGTTAGCATAACAGGATTAAAGCTTATTAGATGGATCAACTCTGAAATACTCTTGAGATGGACTGATTAAGTGGGTCACTGTTTATACAAACCGTAAAGCCACTTGATCTTCTATTGCAGTTTCACTAACGCATTGTGACTTCTTTGTTTTTGTCTAAAGCTGTTGAGTCTCTAGTTTCTGATCTGTTTCTTCTCAATGAAATAATACTTTTAGGGGATGCTTTAAAAATATTTAACGAAGGTGACCAGGAGCAAAAAAAGAATCAAATAGTGATCTACTTAACACACCGAATTAGCGTTGTGTGAGAAACAGGCAAGCATTTAAATTGTTGTGTGCTGAAATGCTTCCAGAACGTCGTTGCTTCCAAATCTCGGTTGCAATTAGTTTGAATTTGTAAAAGTTCTGTGAGTTTAGAATGACATGATGGTGAGTTAACAAGGATCTTCATTTCATGCGTGAACCATTTCTTTTCTCCAGGGGAAGTGGGAAGTATTTTTTGTGTGCTCTATATGTTCTGAACACTAATGCAGTGAGTTTCTCTGATTTATATCCTGCATATTTCCACAGACAGACTCTTTCCTTTCCGTATTCTTTCTAATTATATTCATGCATTGCTGCTTCCTCAGTCCAAGCCCTGCTGCAATAGAACTGACACCAGGTTTACCATAATGCAAAAAGTTTTGAATAGCACTTGGGCTGGTTCTGTTTGGCAGACCTGGCAATCCCGACATAGATGTATTATACATAGATGCCTCATTAGTGGCTGTTTCAGTGGGCTATACATTAACCATTCACCATATTGGAACAGTCAAAGCCGGTCTCTGAATACTCAAGAGCAGGTTGTGTGATGTGCATTACTGTAGTTTAAAAGCCTGTAATGTTGAGCTGTGTATAGGCAACAGCTGATATGTAAAAACAAGGTCGTAAGTTACAGTATATACTCAAGCAAATATGTTGGTGAGAAAATATTATATGTATATAGGTTAGGTAAAGATAAACCTATTTAGAGCATATTGTACTTCTTTTTATATGGCTCCTTTGTGGGTTAAGTTTAAGAAAGAGAGCCTATGTAAGCTTCAGGTTGGAGCAGTGCAAGTGACTTATTCTGTAAGGAAAGAGTACAATCATTCCCTGCTTTATTGTATACATTTATTTGTCGCTTGGATGATTCACACATTATTATTATAATGTTGTCGAATCCTAGGCTTACTGAAGTGCAATATCAGTTCCCTGTGAAGAAGTATTGGTATAACTGTCTTTTTTAATGTGTATTGTTTTGGTTTGTATTGTGTGTTTCTTGTTAATGGACCTTGATTCTGGAAATAAAGTTGAATTGGATTGAATTGTTCCATGATGTGTCTGGAGCGATCAAATGTAGATCTACTTATTCATATTTACAGTTAATAGAGCCATTACACCAATGGTGAAGTACTGTATAGTGAAGATCTTTTGATTCAGTTAGGTTGTGAAGCCTAAGAAACCTACAGTGGCTTGACTAACTGTAAGAGTTTAGTTCAGTCTATCTCTCTCTCTGTGTGTGTGTGTTGTGCATTGTAGTCTGTATTTGTGTTCTTCATTTCTAAGTTCTGGAGGTTTTAAAGGTTGAGCGCAGTTCCATCACTCCTCATTAGTTTGGGCTCACAGACAGGAACTCCTGCTAGAGTTCATCAATAAAAGGCCACGTTACCAGTCCAAGCTCAGCACAGACTTCTGCTTGCTGTTCACCCTGGCTCAGACAGTGCTGGTAACCTCAACGCCGAACAATGAATGATTCATAAAACATCCATCTTGTAGATGATCCAGTGTAGCATGACTGTACATGTACAAAAGTGGTGGTAAAGCCTGCTGTGATTGGCTGTCTCGTGTCTTGTGCAGTAATGTGGCCGCTCGGTCCTGCGGATCTTGTTGATAATGGGGGCATCAGGGGAGAGATCAGTTATGAGCCGCTCTGGCACCCGTTCACCATCCGTCTTCATTATTGTCATTTACTCTCATTTAGCTGGTGCATGGATTTCCGTTGGGCCTGTCAGCATGGATAGTGTTTTATACTGAGATGAGTGTAGTGATTGTGTATTTGTGCTGAAAGAAGTTTAGCTGTGGGCTTCTTTGTGTTAAACAGTAGTTAAGGGTAGAAGAAACGATCTGTCGTGTGCCGCTGATGTGCTTCCTCATCCTTTTTCTCTCTCTCTCTCTCCCTTCATGCTTTAAAAGTACTTTTTCTTGCACTTTTCTATAAATAAAATCTCCCATAACCCTTCCCTTCAGTTGCAAAGTGTCAGTGTTGGAAAGTAATTAAGAAATGTTTGGGAAAAGAATCTGAAAGTCTGATTCTTTTGAGTGAATTGGTTTGCTCATTTAATTGGGAAAGTTTGTTTTAGTGAATCCATTTGTATAAACTGTGTGAATGTGTAATTATTGAGTTTTATTGTTATCTATCTCTCTCACAAACACACACACACACAAACACACACACACACACACGCACAAACACACACACACACAAACACACACACACACACATAGTCTATTTATATATAATTTTTATATATATATATAAAAAATATATATTTATTATATAGTATTTTACATTTATTTTGTGTTACATGTACTTAAGTATATATTAGTTATGTATATATTATATTTTACACTATATATAAAATGGAATTATATAATTTTTAAATAAATCCTAAATTTATTGTATATTTTAGATATATTTACAATATACATGTACTTTATGAGGTATTTATTAGTAAGTTATTGTTTTTTACACTTTACACACTATTGTATGGATGTGTGTGTGTGTGTGTGTGTGTGTGTGTGTGTGTGTGTGTGTGTGTGTGTGTGTATAATGCATATAATACATAATTATCTAGAATTTTAGTTTTTTTCTCAAATAATTTATCATATTTATTTATTATGAATTATATATGATGTTAGATATATGTATATATAAAAATAGAAGAATATCATATCTATTTTTTTCTCTAAAATATATATTATTCTATTCTAGTTTTTAATTTCCTAAGTTGTTCTACTATAATAGAACTTATTGAATTTATATTTTATACATCTCATTTAAATTAATTGAATTTCATGTTATATATTGTATATTTACATAATTTATATATTTAACATATTATGTTGTTATATATTAGGTTACATATTATATATTTGTATTTATAATTTTATTTCAATCCCGTTTGTCAGAGCTGTTTTGTAATCAATGGGTCTGAGGCTCATTTAAGTGATCTCATTCTCTACCATTTCAGATCTCCTTTAATGCAACCGCAGCTGGAGCATCATTTACAAATTACCTCCAACCTCAATGACCGATCAATGATCCACAAGTCACCCACACATTTATCATTAATTCATTCCCTCTCACCGTTGACACACCTGAACATGCTTTGGAAGCCACTGTGTGGAAACACACCGTCTCTGACACACACACACACACACACACACACACACACACTTATGACCGGCCGCCCTGACTGTGTTAGACACTCTTGACTTTAACTGAGATTAATTATCCCATGTGGAACTGGAGCACTCACAGGAAAAAAAAATGTCTCTGGCAGCATCGGGAAGCAGCTTCTGTAGATTTTGCTGTCCCGGTCCACTTTTAATTGGCTGTAAATGATGAGGAAAGCAGATAAACGGGGGATAAATCTTTGTGTTTACTCTGGAGCCACTCAGCACTGCAATGCTGCTGTGGTAACATGGTTTCACAGACCAGGGCGAGATTTTCCCATCATTTCCAGACTACAGGTGAAGGTGTGCAGTAATATGAATATATAAAAAATGTCAAATCACAGTTTCATGTGACAGTTTCCCTTTTAAAGATGTGTTGTTATAACGTTAGCTCTGCATTTATCAGGCAACCACTTTATGTTTTTTCACCAGCTGATGTATCTGTTATACTCAAGCTATCATTCATGCTCTCATGACCTACTTTCTCTTAAAAAAACTAATAAAATAACCACACTTTTATTGAAAGTAACACAATAAAACTGGAAATAATGTATATTAATATTGGTAACACTTTACAATAAGGTTCATTAGTTAACATCAGTTAGTTATGAAATGTATTGTTCATTGTTCGTTCATGTTAGTTAATCAGTTAACTAGCTTTAACTAATGAAACCTTATTGTAAAGTGTTAACTTAATATTAAATATCAATATATTATTTTGATTCATTTCCAGGAGACGGGAGTTGGTTTCACCTAACATAGCATACATCCGTAGCAAGGTTGTTTTTGTGTTTGTTTTTTTTTTTGCTTGTTTTGTTTTTAGAATAAATAAAAGGAAACAAGTAGATGGAATAGAAAAAGAATAGGGAATGCTAGTGTTAGAGGCTCATTTTTAAATAAAAATAAAACAAGTAAATACAACAGAAAAATAATAGATAATGCTTTTGTTAAAGGTTGTTTTCTTTTTAAATAAAGCAAGTAGTTAGAATAGAAATAGCATAGAGAGTGCTAGAGATAGACAGTCAACTGAAGATAAAACAGATGTATTTTCAGCGGTTTCTTGAAAATGATTAAGGACTCAGCTGCTTGGATTGAGTTGGGCAGGTCATTCCACCTGGAGGGAACAGTTAATGAAAAAGTCCATGAACGTTTTATCACAGGTTGAATGCAAAATGTTTCAGGCATTTCAGTCAAATGTACTTTATGCAATATTTCAAACCTTTATCCCACTTGGGAAAATCAACCCATGGCAACAGTATAAAAGTAGCTTGACTGATCACTAATGGTGTATAAAGTACCTGAAAGCCATACTCAAGTAAAAGTACAGATATCTTACCAGAAGATTACTTTGGTAGAAGTTAAAGTAACTGTGTAGAATATTACTTGAGTAAAAGTCTTAAAGTATGTGATATTTATTGTACTTAAGTAAGAAAAGTATTTTTTGAAATCTGGATTAAAATTTTTAATGTTATTATAACCTTAAGATGCTATGTGAAGGTTTGAAACAAACTAGTAGTTTCATCTTGCAACTTTCTTGGTAAAGGAAACACATTTTTACACAAATTAATCAAAATGGAATTGGAATTAAACTCTTCTATACATATAACATATATATAAATGTTCATGCACAGCTTGTGTAGCAAGATTGTGTTCAGTTTTATCTCTTTTCTTTTATAATTCATTTTGCATTTTTAGGTAAGAATAATAAGTATTTCATCTGGTACAGTGCTTAGTGTCTTTCGTTTCAACATAAGAAAACATTTCTGGAATATATATCTGAAATAGCATTTAGATGTATTAAGACACAGTTTAATGTATCTCAGAGGGGACATGGATGCATTAAACCTGTAGTTAGAGATGCATAAATTATGTTTTGTTTTTAACATAAAACACTGAATAGTGATATTTGAAATTATTTAAAACATGGAAAACATTTTTTTAGAAATGTGAAATTAAAACCGCCAGCAAGTTACTGTTAATGAGCGAGTCATTGAGAATCAACAGATTAATTCAAACGGATGATTCATTCATGATGAAAGCATTTGACTGTTCATTGCACTGCATTTTACCTTTAATTTTTGTCATAAAATACATATCTGATTGAAAATGGCTTGCATATTGTCCAGCTGCTTGTTTCCTCAAAACAAAAAATATCACAAAATTACTCAAAAAGGAATCAGATTCATAGTGGACAGTTCATTGTCACACTTACATTGCTCCTTTCCTGTTAAATAAGATTCTTTTTTTATATACTTTTTTTTATTTATTTGAGATAAAATTATGATATATATATATATATAAATATGCAGAGTGAGACAAGACAAGCTAGCAAAGACAGTTTGGAAATTATTTCCTTGATTCAATTATACAGTTTAGCGGTGAAAGTGCAAAAATATAAATGTTTTATTATGTTCATCATTGTTTTTGATTAGCATATGTAAATTACATCAAATTTGGAAAAAAGTTATTTACAATTGAGGGATATTCAAACGCTTGCGAATCATTTTGACCAACTCACTGAAAATGATTTGTTCAGGGATCAGAATAAGTTATATATAAAGGATTCAGACAGTAGTTGATCAGGGATAAGTTTGGATGTTGGACAGGATTCTGACACGGTCTTTGGTCATTTGATGACAGCATTATGGAGCCTTCACGTGTTGATCTTTAGACGTTGTGTTAGATGTGTTGGGAGTTACTTTCAGCGCTGTCTTCCTGCCAGAGAGTCCGTCAAGGCTGCGGGACACTGACAGAGAGAGAACGGCTTTCAGATTCAACTCACACCCCCCTGCATACCAGCCTCCTGTAAAACAGCCCAATTTAGCCCTGACACCAGCGCAAACATCTGCGTGCATCTGTCAACACTGATTCCTTCAGTCAGTTAAAAAACAACTCACAGTCTGCGGACAGACACATACACAGCTTTCTTCAATGAACGTATCTGCTCTTTATCATGCTTTCAACATCCTTCTGCATACATGATCATATCATGAAGATAAAAAAAGTGAACACCTGGAGCCCTATCACACACCGGGAGAAATACGGTGCAAGGTGTGGCGCAGGTGTTTTTGCTAGTTTCAGCCCAACATGGTTCTCATTTTCCCATCCTGGGCAGCATTGTTTAAATAGCAAATGCATTTGCGCCCATTTGTTTAGACAATATGCCTGTAGCATGGTCTAGACAATAGCAAAAGTGGATTCACACCCTAAGTGCACCTGCGCGGTGAGCTTTAGACCATGCACTTAGATCGATAAAATAGGATCTTTGACCCTTGATTTTTTAAATTCCCTTTTGTCTGGTTCAGACAGTTGCAGATGTTTAGTTAAAATAGTTGATTAGATAATTTAAAGAAAAAGTTTAAAATGTTTTCACTGGTGCATAAATAATAATTAATGCTCCGTGATGCACTAAGTCACCACAAGTTCGATTAGTGTTTACAGTTTTGCTTATAATTTCCTGTCTTTACATCATATCAATTAAAGTGGCAAAGAGAAAAAAAATGTGAATATGAAAATATGTATTTTTGTATACAGTGGGCCTCGAAAGTTTGGGCACCCTTTGCAGAATCTGTGAAAATGCGAATAATTTTCAAAAAAATAAGAGAGATCATACTATATGCATGTTATATTTTATTTAGTACTGTCCTGAGTAAGATATTGTACATAAAAGATATTAAGATTTAGTCCACAAGACAAAAAAAAAATGCTGAAATTATTAAAATAACCCCACTCAAAAGTTTGGGAACCCTTGGTTCTTAGTACTGTGTTCTGTTACCTGATGATCCTCGACTGTCTTTCTGTTTTGTTTTCTGCAAAGGGTGCCCAAACTTTCGAGCCCCACTGTACGTATTTTGAATGTAGATTTATTTATGAAAGCCCATTATCATCTCGTCTCTTTACAAGGAGAGTTATGTGAATTATTGAATTTTTATTTTAGTTTTATTGTATTTCTTTGCATCTTTTATTTTAGTATTTTTTATTTAGTGTTTTTAATTTTACATTTTATTGTAGTTTATTTGTTCTATCTTTTTTCAGTTTTTGGATTATCCTATATATATATATATATATATATATATAATCGGCCATCTTGGCTAAATATGGCACATTTGCTTTAATTCATGTACTAATTAATGATTATTGTCCCTGTCAAACATTCTGGACAGTTAATGTTGTCTTTTTCTTTTTGCCAGTAGTCTCTTTCTCTTTTTTTTTTCTGTTAGTGAAACCCTCTTGGTTTCACATTCCATATATCTCGATCACCAAACACTGAATTAAACATATGAACCCATGCTTTACAAACCAGCACATGCACACACACACCTCACAGTCAGTGCTAATTTTTGTGAACAGTGCAGGTTTTTTTTTTTGTATGTGAAGTGTTTTTTTTTTTTCTGCATGTGTAAGATAAAAAGCAGTAGAAGATTCAGATTTTTCTGTACTCTGGGAGTCCGTAGGGGCTTGAGTAGTGACTCCCTGCTGGGTTCTTGCCTCTTCGCCTGGCTGGGCAGCTCCAGAAGAAGCGGGAAAGAATGGGAACCTCCAGGCCCTAAGGGAAGAACCTCAGACAGGACCGCACAGATGGACCAGCAGCTTAGTGCTTAAGAGAGATACAGAGTGAACGAGAGAGACTGACTGACTCATTGATGAGTGATGTGCTCAGCAAGTCACAAAACTAAAGAAAAAAAAAAACTGATCAAACTTAGTAAGAGAAGGTTTTCATTTTGCAAAACTGCTTTCCTCTGTTCTTGGATTGTGGCAGATTGGTTGAAGTTCTGAGTTTGTTGCTGAAAGGTTATCAAGTTTCAAACTCTGTAAAGAGCAATCCTTCTGACATCAAAGATGTTATAAGTAATAAGTGTACCCTAGGTCACTTTGCATAAAGCAGTTGCTTACAGAAAGAATATTTAGTGTCTTCCTCTTACGATGTAATTAAAGTGCCTCAAATGCTGAAAGCTGGGTTGAGAATGACTGCTCTCTCAGCCTGGGCCCTGTGTGGTCCTTTGTAAATATTTGATATGAACTTTAGTCATGAATCTGAGCTGCCGCTTGACATTTCATTGCACTGCAATTAGAATTCTCCCTCAAATAGTATTCTTTAATTACACTTGGGAATGTCATAGTCATAGGTCTAGGTATGATAGATGTAGAGCTGCTAACTCTGCAATCACCAGCCACTATGTCAACATCCAATCAGGGATAAGTATTAATGAGGCAATGGAAGCAGCAGTCAGGATGGCTGTAAAGATGTAGGCTGTGTACCAAAACCTAGTGAGCTGCCTACATAGACAGCATTTTAAAGGGAATACTTCACCGAAAATTCTGATATCCTTTAACTCACCCTAATGTTGTTCCAAACCTTCGGGACAGTTTTGAAGAACGCTGGAGCCCATACTATGGAAGTCCATTTCCAGAGAGATACTAAGAAACTGAAACTGTGAAATTATGACATGGAAAGTAATTATAAAAAATATATTTCCTAACTAACTTGATTAACTATTCAAATTATGACACAATAAAAATGTCAATTATGACATAAAAGTCAACATTTTGTCCCAATTATGACTAATCTCATAATTTTTGACTTGTCATAATAGTTTTTGTATTTTTTAGAATGAGTCAGCTCGGTGTTCATCTTCAGTTCTCTCTTCACAGCAGTTCAGTACTGAGTACTGTTTGAGTACATGAATTACTCCGGGATATTGGTTTGTTTGAACTCAGAGGGAGTGTCAGCCACATTAAGTCATTTGTGGATTCTAAGTTCGCGAACCAGATATCACAAACTGCTTTGTTTTGAACTCTCTCACAAATGAGAAGACAATGCTGAATAAAGTCATAGTTTTTGCTATTTTTGGACCAAAATGTATTTTCGCTGCTTCAACAAATTCTAACTGACCCTCTGATGTCACATGGACTACTTCAATTATGTTTTTCTTACCTTTCTGGACATGGACAGTAGGGGTGCTCCGATCACGATCGGCCGATCGTTATGCGCATCTCGTAAGTAAAACCAGTTCTCTAATCAGCGGTTAATTCCATCAGGTGCGTGATTTCACATAGAGCAGCTGTTACTACACAGAGCCGTTGTTAATAAAGCTGACTAGAGAACCGGCTTTACTGATGAGATGCACATAACGATCGGCCGATCGTGATCGGAGCACCCCTAATGGACAGTAAACCGTACACAAGCTTCAATGGAGGGACTGAGAGCTCTCGGATTAAATCTAAAATATCTTAAACTGTGTTCCGAAGATAAACGGAGGTCTCACGGGTTTGGAACGACATCAGGGTAAGTTATTAATGACATCATTTAGATTTTTGGGTGAACTATCCCTTTAAGGGAAGTCATGGCCTAATGGTTAGAGATTCAGTCCTGTAGCCCAAAAGGTTGCGAGTTCAAGTGTTTGGAATTGTAGGTTGTGGGAGTGAATGTACAGAACTGTCTCCACCCTCAATACCACAACGGAGGTGCCCTTGAGCAAGGCACCAAACCCGCAACTGCTGCAGCATAAATGGCTGCCCACTGCTCTGGGTGTGTGTTCAAGGTGTGTGTTCAAGGTGTGTGTGTGTGTGTGTGTGCACTTTGGATGGGTAAAATGCAGAGCACAAATTCCGAGTATGGGTCACCATACTCGGCTGTGTGTATGTCATGTCACTTTGGTAAAGTGTTCTGAATCCAAGTGTTGCCTATGTACTGTAGGCAGTGTATAGCAAAGCAGTGGTACAGAGCCAATGAATCCTGTCTCCATAATAAACATGGTCACTCTCATTCACTTTAAGTCTCTTCCTTACTCTCTCCGTCTCTTTCTTTGTCTTTTCCCTCGTATCACTGAACCCAGCCTTTGAGTGCTGCAGAAATAGAGAGGGACCACTGGACTGGAAATTGCTCTCCCTACATGTCCCCTCTCTCTCTCTTTCTCTCACAGCTCTGTGTGTAGGGTGGTTGTGGATAATTGTCTCTCTGTGCCATACACAGCTGTAGCCGAGGGGTGTTGGACAGCACAGAGAGTTCAGTGTCCCAGTGGGGGACCCGTCAGTGTGTTGGACTCAATTAATCCTCTTTCAGCTGGTTAACACTAAAAATATAACTCCTCTTCCTCGGTACTCTGTATTCAAGCCTTTTGCAGAAACTATGTGCGGCCAGGTGTGATCACACAATGTCTGTTTGTGTTTTGCAGTCTTTACGGGCGACACTTGCAGGCCAACCCAGAGGCACCCAAAAAGAACGCCGACAAATCCAAGAAGATCAGCCGCAAGCCGCTGGCGGCCAAGAACAAGTAACGAAGAGGGCGATGAAGAGCTGATCCGACCATCCAAGATGATGAACCTCACTGCATGTGCCTTTCCATTTGATATTTATTCAGAAATTATGTTTTATATATTGCTTCAGTATTACGTTAATGTAACCTCCAATTGACTCCACTCTTTAAATGCCCCAGCCATATTTTCCAAGTGTCCTTCTCGTCCAATGGCACTTTTTGCCTTCAAAGTGATGCTTCTGTCAAGTCAGACCTGCGTTGGGTGCTAATCAGCTTTTCTGAACGTGTTTGTTGTGTCTCGAGAGGCGGCAGGAGTTTTGTCCTACTCGACCATCCAGACGAGGAGAGCGGTGAATTTTGGGAGGTGGTGATGAGCGTTTTGTAACCGTACAGGGATTTAGCAGGAGTTTGGGGTCTTAGTGGAGTCTGAGCAGGATTGTGTCAGGCCTCCGGGGGTGCACCGCTGACTGCTTCCTCTGCCTCTTAATGACAGATATGAATGGCTGCAAACGGGAGTTTCAGATGGTACACAGCAGATTCCAGACAGAAACACCCCGGTGGCCATTTGAGAGGTTCAACAAGATATCGCGACAAACCACAGATGTGTTCTTTGAAGTGGTTGGCCATTGTTTCTTACTTCTAGATAACATGACGGTGCAACTTTTTACAGAACAGCATACAGTGGTATTTGTAAAGAACCAGTTTCTTGAACCAGTTAATCATTCAATAATATTGTCATTTCTGCCGTCACTACAGCTTTATGTTTTTTTACACTAACATCTAATTCTGCAAAGCTTGGCTGAATTTGAAGTTTTATTTTTTTATGGATGTTATTTCTTATTTTTAAAGGTCACGAGCCATTTCATTGCAATCACATTTAAATTTGTAACATTTGACGATGTTTAATCATGTGCACGCAATGCTGTAAGCTATGTACTGAATTTTTGACATTGAAATAAAGTCACGATTTTGTTGGACGATTCAGATTTTTCTTACAGCCGTCGTAAGTTGGAAAGAAGTTGGTATGACCAAGCAAATCTTCTAAAATATTCATTTCCATTTAAAGGTTCAGGTTGATAACTGTTTTATATTTGAATATATTGTAAAATGTCATTTATTCCTGTGATGCAAAGCTGAATTTTCATCAATGCTCCAGTCGTCAGTGTCACATAATCCTTCAGAAATCATTCTAATATGCTGATTGGCTGCTCAAGAATTTTTTTTTATTTTTTTTATCAAAGTTGTTTTTTTTTTTTCTGCTCAATATTTTTAAGCATTGTTTTCCAGAACATTATGAACATTGTTAAAGTCTTACTTAAGTCTTAAAGTACTGTGACACTGAAGACTAAACATTAGAAGCATGTATTTTCTATTTTTGGTAATTGCCACCAATCCGAAGTCTTATTAAGTGCTTGGAAGAGAAGTTTGCCGCTCCTTGCAAGAAAGTTCTGAAGCGAATGCTTGATTTGCAGGGTGTGATCTGAAACCGTTACAGAGGATCATCACATCTAAAAACGATCTTCCCATCGGAGGCCCTGTCATGGTCCGGACCACCTCCATGACAGCAGATCAGGGGTAAAGGAGCTGACCTTTCAATGCTGTGAGTCAGATGATGATGGCTTGTGTTTGTAGAAGGTCCATGATAGCCGCATGGGATTTCCTGTCTCTCTTTGCTAATATTCTGCTCACATTATTATTACCCTGTCCAGACGCCGCTGTCCTCCTCCTTCACGCTCTCAGCAGGCACATCTGTCCAGCACACGTTCACCCCAATACACTTTCCTTTTGCTCTCAGCAGGAACATCTGTCCATGGCAAAGTCCACACCGTGTACCAAGCCTCTTCCACTCTTCAACTGTCTTGTGACCCTCTGGATTCTTCATCCACTTTTGAAAGTTTTCTTTGGATTCCAAACGGTGGGAGGTGTGGTTTGTAAAAGTTTTCAGCAAACTGCTGGACATTCATTACGGCCCAAAGTCTTCAGCCGATCAATCTCTCGCTCTGCGGAGATGCAGTTGTTTAGATCCCGACCCGAGCTTGTCCCATCCTTCTGCCAGTGTCGATAGGAAATGGGACACTGAAGTTTAAAAATGAGTCTGAATGGCGATGGATCACCATGTGACGACAATTACTCACTGACCTTTCAGAGGAATCCTTGAATGTCTTTTTCTTTTCCTCGAGTTACAGACTTGCAATGATTTTGCTTTGCTTGATTACTTTTTTTGTTTGTTTAGTTTGTTTTATCACCCTGTTTAAAACAATTTCTCGTGGCGTACTCTCTATGCAGCTCATACGCTGAAGGGCATTACGGCCCTCACTAACCGAGGTCATTGATTTTTGTCGCTTGATTTATGGGGCCAGGGAAACTCCTCTGGAGAGCAGGTCCCATGCAGACCAATGAAATGGCGTCGCCAGAGACGCTGTTGAACCTAGACTTTCATCAAGCGCTGAGGGTAAACAGTATGGATAGTGGCCCATTGTGTTGTCTGAAGATAATTGGAAGCATTTGAGACCTCGCTGAGTCAAAACTCAGAACAATACAACAGATTCGGTGCCAACGGTGCAACCAGTCCATCTAACCGATAATCACACGAAACAGAGGTTACTAACCAACTAACCTGTTGAAATCTTGAGAGATGTACCTCAACCATTTAGTAGCACACAGTCGTGCAACTGCAAGATGGTCGATTCCCAGATTGGAGGTAAATGAATGATTTGTTCTTGCATCCTGTAGTGGCAGTGCATCACTGGCAGGTCTATACTATTGGCATACGTGTCATTTAGTGGTTGCACCTTTACCTTCAAAGCTCATTCTCAGGGATACTTGAATAAACATTTTCAATAGCTTAATTTTTCACTGTGCAGTGACCTAGAACATCAGCTTTATTAAAAGGAGACTGTGCAAGTCCAAAAGTTTGGGTTGCACGTCTAAAACAAAAAATAAACTAAAGACCTTTCAGTGATATTAAAATATTCCAAATCCAAATGTATTAAAAGCGGTCTAATCTAAAATTCACTTCACATGTGCATACTCGTACAGCTGAGGTGACATAAATTCAACAAGTATAAATATATTTGATTTATACTCTTGATTGATCACAATTTGTTACCCAAAACGTTATTTTAATTATTATTATTATTTATTTTTTTTGCATTGGATTGTATTGTTTTTTGTTTAGTTTTTTTTTTTTTTTTTTTTTTTTTTTTTTTTTTTACTTATGATTAGAATATTGTATTTATTTAAACTTATAAATACATTTTGCGATTAAATATTGATGATAATTAGTAGTAGTTCAAATAAGTAGCTTGAAATAGATTTGATGGGTTGTTAACTTCAGAAAGTAGGCCTGTTTCATAAGGTATTCATCTGAAATCAATGTTCATGACCACCAGATTCCCTCAAGTGTCACAACTTGTCCCGTTATATTTAAAGTGTTTAGAACAGTCTAGATTTGTGTTAGAATGCTGCTTTTGTGTCTGTTTCTGTACTGTGTAGATATCTGATGTGTGATGTGGTGGTTTGGTGTGTTATAAGACAGCGCTGGATCTCTCCCTCCCTCTTTTTCTCTCGTGTCCTGCGCTGCGCTCACACTCACACTCACGCAGAGAGCGTCTCAGTTCTCCAGATCTTCATGACATCCCGCTTTATCCAGCTCATCCCGTCTTTTGTGCGCAGAGAAAAGACTTTAAAAGCGAGGGAAGGATATCAGGGTGAGTTCGAGGATCTCAGGCAGCTTTTCTCGTCCATCGGTGGAGTTTTTCCCTTTGCGCGTCCACATGTGGAGAGACGCTGATGGTGATGCGCTTCTGGAGAGCTGATGCTGATGCTGAAGCGGGGCTGTGAGTGAGCCAACATCAGCAGAAAAGAAGTTAAGTGAGAGAAGAATACAAGAGGGAAAAAAAGAGAAGCTGTTGGGGCCGGAGCCAGGAGTTCATTAACAAAACCAATAGGACTTTTTTTCTCATCTGTAGAGGTGCCTCACCAACCTTCAAAATTTCTCCCAAAAGCAGACAGGAGGATCGGCCGGTGCTGACGAGACTCGTCGGCAGGAAGCGGCTGATCGTGGCTGGGGTGCTCGGTGTGGTCATGGTCCTGGTGCTGGTGATCCTGATCCCGGTTTTGGTGAGCTCTGCCGGGACATCCGCCGCGCACTACGAGATGCTCGGCACCTGCAGGATGGTTTGCGATCCATACGGTACCAAATCCCCGACCAGCACGGTCTCAGCAGACCCGGCCCGGGACAGCAGTCTTATGCAGTCTTTACCAACTTTTATACAAGGTCCGAAAGGTGAACCGGGACGCCCAGGGAAAGTGGGGCCGAGGGGCCCTCCCGGTGAACCCGGACCCCCTGGACCTCCCGGAGAGAAGGGGGAACCGGGACGACCTGGATTACCTGGGCAGCCGGGACCAAACATGGCAACCGGCGCCATCAGCGCGGCCACCTACAGCACCGTGCCCAAAATCGCCTTTTACGCAGGGCTCAAAAAGCAGCACGAGGGCTACGAGCTGCTGAAGTTTGACGACGTTGTCACGAATCTCGGGAATCATTACGACCCAACCACGGGCAAATTTACCTGCTCCATACCGGGAATATACTTCTTTACCTACCATGTGCTCATGAGAGGAGGAGACGGAACCAGCATGTGGGCTGATCTCTGCAAGAACAACCAGGTGAGTGCGCGCAAACACAAAGCACTAAAATATTCTCCTCATGGCATAGGTTTCTTGTGGACAAATCCAGGTGTTTTTCAAATAATGCAGCACCTTTTTCGTTTACTAATTAAATGCAGTTTATATATGCACAAACACGTCAACATTTGAAGTGGATCAAAACCTTTCATCAAAATTGAGAGAATTTCATCTAAACAGTTTTTCTCGTCTTAGGACAACTTAAATTAACTTTTTTGATCTATTTCAGATGTTGACTATTGTGTGTGTGTGTGTGAGAGAGAGAGATTTGTCTAATCAAATAAGAGATTTACGTCTTTTTTATTTAACAAATAGCATTAAGCTTGAGTTCAAGTAGGAATTTGGATAGGGTTTTCAGGTAGTGATCTTAGAAAATTTATTTTGTATTTGATGCAGATTATCAAGGTGAAAATTAATGACTTGAATTAATTCACACCTAAATTGAAAACTTAAATAAACTGTGTTAATAGAAGAAACAGCTTGAGTGAGTCAAAGCAATTTTATGTGTTTCATGCAGCACCAGGATCCAGCATGACATATATTAAGAACATTAAATTAATTCTAGTCTCATTAAAAGTTAAACCTTGCCAATATTGCTGGCTAGAGTTTTTTCTTGCATGAAAAGCTTCACGATCTCTCTCTCTCTAACAATTTTTTACATACGTAAAACCACTATATATATATATATATATATATATATATATATATACACACACACACACACACACACACACACACACACACACACACATATAATTTACATATGTATCTACAAAATTTGTTAATAAAATACAAAAGGTGCTAAAAAAAATTTTTTTTGAAATGTATATCAAATACACAAAAATTATGTATTTATTTAATTTATATGCATTAACATCACCATACATGCCACTTTTTTTATGTCCTGGTGTAAAAACAAACAAATCTGCACTTTTCATTAATACAAAAGGTTTTTTTCAAAAGGTGTGGTCAATATGATAATATGAACATATACTTACTTGTGTGTTATACATTAAATATTAACTTAAACAGTAACACTCAGACTAAATAAACCCAGTGCTTTTTTGCTGAGCCTCATGAAGGGTCTATAAAGACCTCGAGACCTAATATATATATTCATGGAAAGCATATGCATCTTCTCCATCTGACAATGTTCCTCTCCTCCTGCAGGTCCGTGCCAGCGCCATCGCCCAGGACGCAGATCAAAACTACGACTACGCCAGCAACAGCGCTGTTCTTCATCTGGAGCCCGGAGACGAAGTCTACATCAAATTAGACGGGGGTAAAGCCCACGGGGGCAACAACAACAAGTACAGCACCTTCTCTGGTTTTATTATATATGCCGATTAGGACATACGCACCTACTCCAGATGGTCTGTTCCGTCCCCCTCTGCTATTCCTCTTCCTTTCTTCTTTTTTTTTATTTTTTGGCATAATTTTCCTTTGGGCCCAGGGCAAGCACACAGACCTGCATAAACACCCCTCATCATTAGTCTGTAGATGTGGGTTTGGAGGCAGAACTCTTTGCCCTGCAATCCGAAAATCAAGAAAGAACCAAAAAAAAAAAAAAAAAAAAAAGCCTGGAAAAGAAGCACTTCATCACAGAGGAAACGAAGCTACCGAGGAGTTTACTGTGTGTCTTTCTATGTCTGTGGCCATCAAAGAAGCCTGTGAGATGTTTTCTAATATGTAACCTGACATAATCAGCTATATGTGCAATAATGTAAACTTACGATATCTGTTAATCAGAAACCATCTCGGTCAGTCGGATGCCTGAATGAGTTGCTTATCACGATGCATTAGCCCAAATTTCATCATCTTCCATTAGATATCCAGTGTAACCTGACCAAAGTGTTCCCCTTGCATAATATATATCTGCTAAATCGCTGCAGATATTTATTCCCTGATTGTTTGTGAGTGCTTATTATAAATTAGGGGCATAAAAACAAAACGATATACCTTGGTGGTAATGGCATGCCATGAAATTATATTCCAGAATCGCTAAAGCTTTCAGCATTTTACTTTTGGTCTGCCGTGTCAAAAGCCCTTTTTTTTTAAGGGTTAGTAATGTTAGCCGGCATCTTTTATTGCACACAGACGTACTAGACCGAGAAGGAATATGTTTCTTGTGATATTTAGAGCACTATGCAGAGTATGGGTGTTAATATGTAAATGTGTATCTATCTTCAGAGATTTCCAGAATGTTATTAATATTGCATATTATTTTTAGTGTAAATATGGTATTGAATTTCTTTCTGTTTGTTTGTTTGTTGTTGTTTTAATATGAACGAGCATCAGGTGAGCGTTATGTATCTGTGTCACTCTCATCTCCAGGTTGGGATGGCAGGGAAATGTGTGTGATGAATTATTATCCGAGGATTGTTTTTCTGTTCCTGTCCTGCTGCTGTAATTCTCATTCACATCTACAACCCTTCAAACACATTTTCCATTAAATGGAAATTTGATCTGATTTTTGCCTTTTCCTCATTTTATGTATCAGTTTCTATATGCATGTTCATTAGGGAAAACTGTACTTATACATGCACTTTCCAAAACGTTGAAAGGTTCTTTGGGGAACCAAAAATGGTATTTGGCATTGGCTTCTATGGCATTTCATACATCATTCAGTGTATGAAGGTTTCATAGGAGTGAGTGAATGTCCGAACAGCATTGCAGTTTTGGGGTGAATGTCACTGCCGGACCAGAGCTTATAAACGGTTCCTGTATGCCAGTAAATGTTTTTACCTTCTATCAAACTCAAATGGAAGATGTTTGTTTCTCCAAGTCCAGTGAGTCTGGGTTTATGTGGTCCTTCTGAGATTAAAATTTTGATGGTGGACGGTGAAGGTGAGCTGGAGGACTCGCTCACGCACTCCAGATGGAGGTCTGGCCTCTGCAGCTGTGAATGAACCAAAATGAATCACTCCAGATGAATTCAGTCGTTTAATAACGTCAAAGAGACACTGGACGCATCTCAGTAATAGAGATGGATGTTTGGGGGAGTCTACGTTATATGCTGTCTCAAAGTTGACATAAAACAATTGCATACATTTCCTTTCGTGCATTAAGTTCTATTTCATAGGGAATGTGTGTGTGTGTGTGACCGGGCCAATCAGTGAGGGGTCAAACAGGAGTCAAAGCTCTGTGTAAAACATTCACCAACCATAAAGATCCCTGACATAAAGACAGCCTTTTATAATGAGCTCACACTCTTTCTGCCTCTTTATTTCACTTTCCTTTTCCCCTTATATACATTCAGAAATCAAAAGGGAAAAATAATTCAAAGCCATTAAAAACAAATATAGGCTCAGATACACATTGTGACAATTCTTAGGACTATTTTATTAATTTAGGTTATTTTAAGTCTGTTTTTAAGTATTATGGATAACTTTTAAGTCCTTTTTAGTCCAATATATGCTCCAGTTTTTTTTTTTTTTTCTCTCTTTTTTTCTCTTGGTTCAAATGATTCAGTTCAATTTCCCCCAAAATTTTGTGAAAGATATAGTCCTAAAAATATATTTCTTAATTTTTTCCCCAGGGTTCATTTTTATTTATTTATTTATTTTTAGCAATTTTAATTTACCCTGTTTTTCGGACTATATGTCGCTCCTGAGTATAAGTCACATCAGTTCAAAAATACGTCATGATGAGGAAGAAAACATATATAAATTGCACTGGACTATAAGTCGCATTTATTTAAAACCAAGAACCAAGAGAGAACATTACCGTCTACAGCCGCCAGAGGGAGCTCTATGTTTTCAGTGTAGACTACAGGAGCACTGAGCAACATAGAGCGCCCTCTAGCGGCTGTAGACGGTAATGTTTTCTCTTGATTCATTTCTCTCGGTTCATTGTGTAATTAATTTTGATAAATAAGTCGCACCTGACTATAAGTCGCAGGACCAGCCAAGCTATGAAAAAAAGTGTGATTATAGCCCGGAAAATATGGGTAAATTTTTTTGGTGCATGACAAGTAAATCTCTTTTACTCAGATTAGTAAAGACACCAAAGTCAATTTTTTAAGGTCCATTTATTTTATTTTTTCTTCAATTAATCTGTAATGAAATTTTGATGTGGTTTACACTTTTTAAGAACAATAATTCTCAGTATTTTCTGAAAAAACTGCTTAATTTTAAGACTTTCAGTTTTATAAACTTTAATCTGTAATATGAAAATATTTTTTTGTTCTTTATTTATTTTTATTATTGCATTACTGTACTTTAACTGTAATACTGTAAAACAGTACAGAATTCTAGGAACATTAATATTAATAATAATAATAATAGTAAACCAAAAATCAATAATCCAGAAAAATCCAGGGAAGGTTTACGTTATTTTGAAGAAATTGTCACAATTACATAAAAATATGTGAATATAATGTATTGTAAAAAAAAAAAAAAAAAAAAAACGATAAATCTTTTTTTTTAAATAAATCAAATTATAGTTTTTGTTTACAGATTATGTGTGTGTACTGTATATATATATATATATATATATATATATATACACACATGCATGCATATATTTAAGAAAAAAATATTATGAAATATATTTATGAATAATATGAAAATACATGTATGCTTGTAAATACATGTAACTATTTTCAAAATATATACATGTATTCATATATACATAGTAAATATACACAGTACGCACACACATGTATTATGTAAACAAATTTTTTTTTATTTTGGATGCGATTAATCATTTAACAGCACTAAATGTTACATTGCATTTCCATACTCTAGTTTTTACTCTATTTATTATTTTGTTTATAAAGAGAGAGATTTACTTGATGATTTATTGTAACCTTATTTCACAAATCATCCACAAATATTAACAGATCTGATAAATAAAGACATAACTAATCGGCTTCTGTCATGTCTTGTGTTCGCGCAGCTTCAGAGGTCACAGAGTAACATGTTGTGAATGTCGATCCAGGGCTCAGAGGATTTGTTCAGGGTCAGTTCCTCATCTAACTGCAGACCGAGGCCAAGAGCCACACAGTTTTCCCTCTTTATGTGACTAAACAAAATCTTTTCTGCGCCCCTGAACGGATGTCATTCATCACCAGGATCCCTGTCCAAGAAGCCACCTGTTCAGTCCTTTCACAGGGCGACCGCGACGGACACATCACTCAACATCAGTCACCTTTCACCCAGAATACTGTCCTCATGACCAGACGACGTGCAGAGATTTCCAAACACATCTCGCTCAACTAATTAGACATGCGTAACATGCCACAAACGTTTATGGTGAATTGTCTCTCTGATTGAAAAGATGTCAGCCGACCAAGGCTTTTTAATCATTTGTTTATTATTTCACCCTGAACAGGTCTAATAGTTAGAGAAGCACTGATTGGCTGTAAAGAAGTGTGGGTGTGGTCAATAGCTCAGATTCAGAATGATTAATCACAGAATAATAATATATTATACTAATAAAATCATTAAAAAAATACAATATACTTAAAATATATACTCTAAATATAACTACTATAATATATATATAGATGTTTGTGTGTGTGTGTGTGTGTGTGTGTTAGTGCCGGGCAATTAATCATATCCAAAATAAAAGTTTTTTTTTTTAATATATAATTAGTGTATGCACTGTGTTTATTTTTGATGCGATTAATCATGATAAATCTTTGCATATACGTAAAATACACACACACACACACACACACACACACACACACACACACACAAATAAAATAATAATGATAAATATTTTTATAAACAAAAATTATTTTATTGTGATAGTTTTTGTGATATTTTTATAAACAAAAATTATTTTATTGTGATAGATTTTTTTTTATTAAGAAAGTGGAGTGTAGTCAATTCAGAATGAATTATCACAGTATAATATATTAATATAATAAAAAGTGTGATATTTTAAATAAAATAAAATATTTTTATTTATAATTTTTATTTGATCTTTACCTATTTTTGATTAGATATTTTAACATCCTATTTATATAAAAATTAAGTAATTTTAAAAAAACTAAAACAAATACATTCTATATAACATATATTATTTCAAATTATTAACAATTAACTAGTAATATTATTGCATATTATAAAATTACATATATTTACAAATATTTAAATGTAACATATATAAAATATAATAAAATCAATAGTATAAAAAGCATATATATATATATATATATATACACACACAAAAGTCTTCATAGACTGAAGCCTGGGTAGGAGTTTCTTTTCTAGCTCTTATATTGACACAAATCCTCTTACAGGTGGACCAGTGTAAATATGAGCCCTTGATATGAATTTATGGGCCACGTCTGTACAAAACCCTAGTGCACAGTTTATGAGCTAATTATGCAAACACTAAATGAAATTGCAGCACTATGAAAGGTCATCCTCTCACTTATGACTCGGTCGCTCATCATTCGGTGCCCTGCATCAGTTACAGAGAGCCGCCGCCATCAGATCTTCATCTGCAGGAAGGATTGAGACGCAAAAAAACAACAGGTTTGACTGGAGGTTTGTTCCACCCACTCATGGGCCCGGAGCTAAAATTGTTTGACTGGATCTTAAGGAATCTTAAAGCTGTCCTGAGTTTCCCTCGAATGCTTTGTGAGTTTAAATACGCTGCTCCGTTTTGTCCTAGCCACTCTGGTGTGCTGGCCCAGAAAACCTCATCCTACTTCCTTGCTCACGGATTTTTCTCTTCCTAGGTGTCTGTATGCGAATATGTGTATGAGAGATAAAAATAGTCTTGTCAGAATTTTTGGGAGTAGGAATAAACCATGCCTGATCATAAAGAGGTTGCATATTTTGATGAGAAACAGACTGAATCTTAAATACAGGGTTAAAGCACAAAACTCTATATTTTGTAATGAATAAGAAGTCTCAATTGAAATATGACTTATCATGTACACACACACAGAGAGAGAGAGAGAGTTGTATGGGACCCATGGGTGTCATTACTTGGAGAGAAAGAGAGAAAGAGGGTCTCTAGGACAAAATTCAATACAAATTGATAAAAATGCTGAGGGAATACATTGTGTATCATTTATCTAGAAGTGCTAGTAAAAAGAATTGGACAATTGTAGGCCTGCAGACCGGAGGAGGAGAGGCGAAATCAATCTGTATTGTTTATTTCTGAGCGCCGTTATAGCTACAGGACATTCATAATACTGGCATGTTGTGCTACTTATTGGGGATCACAAACAAGATTGGAGCCAGTATTTCAGTTGAGGTTCACCGAGCTCTAAATCCATCTTCAGATTCTTCCTTACGTCTTGTCTTGAGAGTATCATACGGATAATGTACTGTAAAACCACATTATATTCAGCTGTAAAAAAAAAAAAAAAAAAAAAAAACTATTTTGTCATTTTCTCACACTCTTGTAATTTTGTGATTACTATCTGAATTTGCTCTCCATTTCCATTATACTGAAAGCTTGAAGAAAGAAAGTCAGTGAATGACTGAACTTCATTTTTTTGGGTGGACTGTCCCTTTAATAAAAGATAATCAAGTGGCAGACTGCATAAATAAGTAGGTCTGTGTGCATTATAATAAGATAAATGGGCTGCAATCAGAGGTTTTTTTTTGGGGGGGGGGGGATTGTCTGGTGAGTGAGAAAGTGGAAGGAGAGAAAAAGAGTGGAGGAAGTGTACTGCTCTTACTGGATCAATGCATGTGTGTGAATATCAGATACACACACATTTGAGCATATCAAGGTCAAGAGAGAGAAAACTATGAGAGTGAGAAGGTTCGAGGAACGTTAAGTAGGTCCCTCATGCAGCAGATATAATGACTGCTGTCACCGACACAAACACCTCCACTATATATAGCTGAACACCGAGATACTCTCATGCTCACCAGGGCTGTACTTTTATGATCCAAAATACAGTAATATTGTGAAATATTTTTCTATTTGAAAATATTGTAAAATGTAATTTATTCCTGTGATCAATGCAGAATTTTCAGCATCATTACTCTCAGCAATTCAATTCAATTCAATTCAAGTTTATTTGTATAGCACTTTTTACAAAATAAATCGTTACAAAGCAACTTTACAGAAAATTATGTTTCTACAATATTTAGTAGTTGCTAGTAGTTTGTGCACATTTGACAGGATTTTAGAAAAAAAAATAATAATAATACAAGACGTAGTCAGCTAGACGATGAACTATCAATATTATTAATTACGTTATTATATGATTCAGTCACACATTTAGCAATAATTGTTAGTTCTGTTTGTTGATTCAAGGTTAGCATCATCTGGGGTCCTCTGAGGGTCAGCATCAATCTCTTCTCAGGTGTTCTGGATCCAGACTGGAGCTTGTGTAAATCCTAGTTACCACGGGATGTAAATCCCATGGCGAAACATAGAAACAAAATACAGACATCATTAGCACAGCTGCTGATCCAACAAAGTAAAATTAGTTTAAACCCAAGCTAATGAATAAAAATGCAACTTTGAACAGATGCAACTACACTCACAATTAAAAAGATACATTATTTGAATGCTTGGCGAAAGAGATGTGTTTTTAATCTAGATTTAAACAGAGAGAGTGTGTCTGAACCCCGAACATTATCAGGAAGGCTATTCCAGAGTTTGGGAGCCAAATGTGAGCAAAGCTCTACCTCCTTTAGTGGACTTTGCATCCTAGAACGACCAAAAGTCCAGGTTTTGTGACCTTAGGGTGCCGTGATGGGTTGTAACGGTGGTAGAAGGCTAGTTAGGTACGCTGGAGCTAAACCATTTAGGGCCTTATAGGTAAGTAATGACATCACATGATCCTTCAGAAATTATTCCAGTATTCTGATTTGCTGCTCAAGAAACATTTCCGATTATTATCAGTGTTGAAACAGTTGTGTTGCTTAATACTTTTTGCGGGAACCATGATACGATTTTTCCCAGGATTCACTGATGAAAAGCAAGATCAATAGAACAGCATTTATTTGAAATAGAAATCTTCTTCACACTAAACAAATGTGGTGTAGATGTAAATGTAAATGTAAATGTGCCGTTTCTGCTCAGAAATTCACAAACAAGAAAATACAGAAATGAATAAAATTACGAATTTAATGAAATATTGAAGTAGGTTTTTTAGGTAAAAATACTCTATATTATGTACAATCATGTTTTAAAAATGTAAGATGGTAAATGTTTTTAAAGTCACTTTTGATCTAATTAATATGAAATAATCAAATAAAATGTTTAGAAAACATATTTATAAATAATACAAAATATAAAAGACTGACCCAAACTTTGAACACTACAGACTACAATTTATTATTTAAAATATTTCAAGTGAATTTAGGCACCACAACATCATTATAAAAAATGAATATTCATTATTCACTTTGAGATTTGCTAAGGATTACATATGTCATTATACATGTTTAATATGTTATTAAATAACATTTAATCATTTTTAAAGATTACATTTGGAAGAGCTTTAGACCATGTTAACACCAATGTAAATGTAAATGCAGCTTGCACAATTAAATATCCAATATTTAAATGAAATCAAATCATAAATAAAAATATTAAATAATACAAATAATTAAATCACTAAATGTAAAAAGAAATCCCGAATAACTTCTGAAAAAAAAGTTTTCTTAGTTTTTTGACACTTCCTTGGCATATGAAAGTGCAAATCAACATTTAATTTCTCAACTTTTAGGGGCATACTAGCATTTACATTTATTTATTTAGCAGACACTTTTATCCAAAACAACTTACAAATGAAGAACACGGACGGCCTCAAACTTAATAGACAGAGACTAAAAGCCACAAAACTCCAGTTCTGACCAATTTTGGGTCTTCAAACAATGAAGTGAGCAGTGAGGAGAATTCCAGATTAAACTCTATCCTTCATCTGCAGGGTTTGATTTCCAGACTAGCGAGTGTCTCTGGTGGTGTGTATGAATACCAAACAAGCCAGTGGCTGTGATGGCAGATGACCCTGTCTGAGCTAGATGGACTCTGAGATCTTAAAGCTCTGTTTGGAAAACAGTTTGGGCTGCTGACACTGTTGTCCCTGACAAAGCTCCAAGGAGGATAATTAAAACCCAACACGGAACCATCTCTGACAGCCCAAATCCTCCGGACTTTGACGGATCCACAGTGAAAAAACCATATATGTCCAATTACCTTTCCCTGCCCCACACCCCACATCCCTCACTCAAACACAGACAGAGAGAGAGAGAGAGAGAGAGAGAGA